>NW_015150606.1:779479-796068 GCF_000732505.1 Cyprinodon variegatus
ATATATATATATATATATATATATATATAAAATAAACACCGGAAACCAAAAGCAGAGGTGGTACTAGGTTTTCTATAGTCAGGGGCAACATTTCAAAGAGATGAGGGGGACAAGTTGAGGTCCTTTTAGACTTTCTAAGAAAAGCTAAACTTACCTTATAAGCTGAAATTTACTAAAAGTATTATGGTGGGTTCACACCGGATGTTTAACCTGCAAAGAAATCGCAGGTTTTGCACACTTTTGATTGACATTTTAGCACAAAATCCCCAAGCAAGCAATAGCAATTTGCACGGCACACAAAAGACCCCACCACATCATTAAATCTGCAGGTTGTCACCTTCAAATAATTTCATATCCTCTTAACTAGACTTTTATCCAACCAGTGTCTTCAGTCAGGGGCTTTGAATTTGCCGGATGACTGCTGGAGATCTTTCCAGCCGAAAATAAAAGTATTTTAACATATACTTTGCCTGATAAAGCTATTTGCATGGGGTGAAAGGTATGCTATTATAAACTGAATTTAAATTACCCCAACTGAATCTGTATTGATGTCCTCTAAAACGAAACGCATTAGTTTGAAAATAAATTTACAAAATTTAGGCTGAATTTAAAAAAATTTGAAACTGAGATCAATTGCATTGAAATTTTTATTTGTTGTATTTGAAAAATAACCTTTATCTTTTTTTTATTTTATTTTTATTTTTACTTTTATTACCTTTATTAAATTTGTTTGATAATGGGCTCCTTAAGACACAGAGTAATGCAGCTAAAGGACCAACATTTTCACGGATTAACAGATTCACAAACCCACATTTCACATTAGGTTCAACTTTTTTACCCACATTTTATTCTGGACCACTGAAGCATACATTTGTAGACTTCATAAAATATCATCTACCAAATTAAACTCATAAATGACACAACCAACCACTAAAACTTTAGCTGATACGGATGGCTGTTGCAGTTAGCCTGAGCTAACACTTCTTATGCATAAAAAATTTTACTTTTTTATGTCATCCAACTTGCTTATTTACGCTCTTCTTCAGCAGGTTAAAATGCCGCAAAGTAAATTCAACATATTTGAAATATTAATCTGTGAATCTGGATTAACAACCCTAGTTAGGTAGTTTGCTTGATCAGCAATGAAGCCTTCTAGCCTTATATTCAGTTTGCTTAGTGATGCATATATGTTAGATTCAGAAGCTTTTAGCTAGACTAGCATCCGTTAGTAGCTTCTGTTGTCTTATATACTGCAGACCGTGCACTGACAGTGAACCAAAGTCAGCAGTGTGTTTTTTAAATTGAAAACTACAGTGATCTTGGTGTGAGGTAAAGTTAAATGCCATGGTTGAGAGCTCCGTCAGGAATAAATCATCCACACACCCACACACGCGCGCGCAAACCCGTCGATTACCAACAAGCATGGCCATTGAGTGGAAATTAATTTGCCATTGGTAATGAATAGAGACGTTTTGCTGAGATGTGTAAAAACAGCTGAGCTGCCAGCGATTACCTGCTGGAATCAGCCTTCATCAATATCAGGATAATTACAAAGCACTTCTGGCATGGCGTGAAATGAATGGAGCGTGCAACAGATTGGGCGGTGACCATAGATGTCTGCAGATATTAGGTCCTTTCCTCCCCTAAGGATTTCTTAGAGAGAAATATGCACCAAAAAGTACATTAAAAACATTGCAGCAAACAATGAGGATAGATGAGAAGAGTAAAATACCAAAAGGATAGCAAAATCCAGAAAAACAGCATTAAGATATTCAAAGCAAAGCTTTAGATAGGAAAAAAATAATAATTTTGTAATCTTGAGTATTAAGCTGCGTCAGTTTGGTCAGAAGCTACACTTTTCTTAAGGTTAGATAACCATTAAATAGAATACAAAAACTCAAATTGAACTCCTTTCCTTGCCTCATCATCAAATAGATTATACAATAAAAAAGTTGGTCATAAAAAGGCTGTTTTTGTCCACTTTCACTGTCCGAGGCAAAGCAGTGGACAAGAAGTCGGTGTAGGAAAGCAGCATCTGGGTGTTGATTCTCAGCATTCCCAGACTTTTTTTCCCAACATCTCTCACATGGAACCACTTTGGTTGTCCCCCTTTACTCCTCCCGCTTTCCTTTCTGTCCCCTCAGACAGCGAGCAGGAGGCAGGATTAGGTTTCCTCCCAGACTGGAGGGTTTCTTCAGTCCATCTTTGGGATGAAAAGATGACTATTCTCCTCGGGTTTTTTTTTACATGCGACTCTTTTTTCAGGTGAGAGGCTCTGAAAGGAAGGAAACTATTACTATTAGAGGGGTGAGCCGGGGCCTGGAGACGCAGCTGCCGGCCCGTTGGGGGAGGAAGACGATCTAGATCCGAGACTAGACGAGGGGAGGGGGGAACACGAGATCTCTGGAAATGACCTTGGATAAACTTCCGAAATCCTCACCTCCTTGGCCTGTTTTGTCGTACCGTGTTTCCCATAAAGCTCGATGTGTGAAAGCATGAACCACCCCATGGGAACGGTTTTGAAGAGTTCTGTAATGAAGGGCTGAGGCACAAATAAGACCGTAAATTAAAGGGTTATGAAGCAAACCGCAGAATTTGTCTCATTTGCTGTTTTTTGACTCGGCTAATGGTGTCTTGGCCGGCCTTGAACTTAACATCGGAGCTGCATGGAAACCTGCAATGTTAAGTAAGACCAGGACCCAGCAGCGCAGGTTTACACCGTGTTAGCAGATTTATGTGTCCGGGGATTTTTTCTTTTGGATGCTGGCGTTTGATCTGACGCTTTAGGGAAAAATTTGATACATCACGCAAAAGTTTAGTAAGGATGATGTCATGGAAAAGAGGAAAAAATTTTGAAAGCAAAGAGAAGATGGTTGTATAAGTGTGCAAACCCCTAAATTAGTACTTTTAACCAGTGTGATTGACATGAGGGAAGATTTTTTGCTCTAAAAAGTATTCCTTGATTTTTCTCCATTTACGTTTTTTAGCTAAAGCTGTAGTTAGCAAACTGGCTACATAGAATTATGATAAACTGATGGTAAAGCGTATAGATAAGGGTGAACATATAGAAAACATGGAACTAGATATTTTCCCCAGTCGTTCTTGACTCCAAAACTTTTGCAGCTAAAGATAATAATCATGAAGAGAGGTTTAATTTATTGCATCATTCTCAGTCTTCAGGTGAACTGCTTGAAACCGAAGGCTGTATCTACGTTCTGCGACAATTCGTGTTCAAATGAAACCCTTACTTGTCCTGTCATAAAAATCACATTGATTTCGCCAACTTTAGACCTACCTAATGTCCGTTTTACGATATGTTCGGACATTTCTTAGACAGCGTAACAGCAGCTGAAGCGCAATGGAAGTAAGGCTTGGTTACCCTCAGAATGCCGTCTAGACCAGTGGTGTTGGATTCAGGTACCTGAAGGCTGGTGTCCCCCGAAACGGTGAAATTATCTGTTCTTAAATTTCTACAAGGGCTTCATATTTTTTACTGATTTAAACTGAAAGGTACTATCCTCAAGAGACCAAAATTGACAGTAGTTGTAAAGAAGAAGGGTAATAATGTTTGTCTATGTCTTTTAATGGATTTTGTCATTAAAGGTATAGTGGGAGATTTTTTCGAATCTCTGTACCTGCCCCCACGAGCCCATTTCTCCTTGTCCACGTACTTTTTAAAAGTTGCGGTTTGCATCACTCACACAAGCTTCTTTTCCAGAAGAATATTTGCAATGTTTCCACTATGTCAGAGTCCCCACCGGTAATTGAAAATAGGGACGAGCACATAGGATGACCTTATGTAAACATATCAGCAGAATGATTGACAATTAGGAGGACCACTTATTTTGATGATCCACCCGGAAGAAGAACATCTACTATACCTTTAAGTGCAAGTTAGACATATGCGGGTGTAGTTCTATTCTTTCAAGCTAAAGAAATTAAAGATAAATGTCTTGATTACCTTGACCATTGGCTGCATGGTGGTGGAGTTGGTAGCACTATTGCCTTGCAGCAAGAAGGTCCTGGGTCCTGGCCTAAGGTCTCTCTGTATGGAGTTTGCATGTTCTCCATGTGCATGTGTGGGTTCTCTCCAGGTACTCCAGCTTCCTCCCAAAGCCCATCATGTTTCATATCACTTTTAGGTTAACTGGTGTCTCTACATTATCCTTATTTATGTGTGCGTGTGCATGGTCGTATGCCCTGTGACGAATTGGCAACCTGTCCAGGGAGTACCCTGCCTTTAAACCTATAGAGTCGGAGATAGGCACCAGTGCACCGGGAGAAGATAGAAGTATTATCGTTTATGAGCCTGAAATAGGAAGAACAACAGAAAACATTGAAGTTCTCAAAGAGTTTATCACATATGGTGGAGGAATCTCTCTGACAGAAAAAGTTAGGGGCTCTTTCACTCAGGGGGGACTGAAGGAGATGCATCTTGTTGTTTAACTAATGATATAAAAAGGCAGTTTTTGTTTAAAGCCCTCCTAACCCACATAGGTGAGTCTTAAAGTAGGCAGATACTGGCAGATTAGTGAATGTCAAGGGGATGAGGGCTGATCTGGAAAGACAAAAAACACAAACTACCTGAACACTCAGCTGATATATTGCTAACCTGAATGAAAGCTCACTATTCCATCTCCCTTTGGCGGTATGTGTAGGAGGGACTGGATTATATACCATGTCCAAATATCTTTTAAGTACACTCCTGAAACATGTGGATGGAGCCACACAGAGGGTTTTAGACACAAATGCAGGATTTCATTTGTAGAGTAAGATATTTATGTATACAGATTATTAGCAAAAAAAAAAAAAAAAAAAGTAGATTTGGGGGTTAGTTGTTCTTTAAGGTTAAAGTTAGTTGTGGAAAAATTTGTTAGCTTTAAGGGTTTAGATCATCTACAAATTGGCATATGTTCTCTTTGTTAAAATGCAGCTTATAATATGTCTCTTAGTTTTGGTTGGAGTTATTATTTGGTTTGTAAAGCAAAGTTTAGTTTATATTTGAAGCTTAAATGTGCTTTTAGTCTTGAGTTCCTGGAAGTCAACCACCGATTTTGTGTTATTTCTTACATGGCTAAAACTTTTTTAGAACTGAAATTACACTTGGATTGCTTGATTCTGCAGATGCAAAAAGTTTTTTTTTTTTTTTTTTTTACCTCCAGTGGACGTGTTGCACCTCACCAGCTGACAAATTGCCTGGCCAATTGAACTGAAGGGCTGATTGCTATGTTAATATCTGTCATTGATCTCCTCATTGATCATTTGTCCCCCTCATAATGACCACGACTGGGCCGATTTGAAATAACTCGCATCCTCAGAAGGAGGGGATAAGGATTGGTGGAAGGGAAACCGCTGCGCGAAATCAGCTTGAAAAGGCCAGAGGAAATTGAAACAATATTAAAAAGAAAAAGCTCCAATCTGCTGATCAGAAGGGCTGTGGACTACCGCTGGGCTCTTTAACATCTGGTTGGGCAATTTACCCCCGCTCTGACGACTGGAAAGGTTAAACCACTAAAATCTAATATTTGCCTAGAGGGGGTCAAGGCACTGCAATTACAAGGTACAATCGGCAGGGCTAATCAGCTAGTAGCGCGTAGCAGGGTTAGACTGGGCAAATAAGCCCTGATCAGAAGCACTGTTCTCTGCTTCTGCTGTTTACTTATTAAACCCTGTTCTCATGTTTAAGGGCCCCTCTGCAGCCCCCCCACCCTCAAAGCGCAAGGGAGTAAATTTAGCTCCTTTCTTAAACGGGACTGAGAGAGTAGCGGCCACGTTAATCAGTATCTGCGGCCCTTTTTGTTGCGAAATGATCTCAAATTACTTTCCTACAAATCTGGCAGGCATTAACACCTCAGGAAGGGAAAGGAGGGTGGGGTAGGGGGGGATATGCACCCTCGAGGAAGGCCAACGGAGCGATGTGTGCTGTTTACACGGCTGCTCTTTGACACACATCTTTTAACTGACGAGGTATCAAGTGCGGGATTAGCGGATAATATATCAGAACTGTCTAGGCGCCGTGGAACGCTTTCCGACGAGGCTCGGGGAACAATTACTGGTAATTAAATATGTGCCAGTTGCTAGAAAAGATAATTATGTCCTTCGTGTATAACACCAATTAATTACTTTTATTTTGTCGAGCAAAGCTTTTAAACTGGAAAGCTGGAATGGTGTGGAGAAGTGAGCAACCTTTGTTTTTGCTAAAACTGCTGCCTTAAAGCACAAGCACTGACAATGGCTTTATCTCTTTGTTTTTGATCTGAGCTTCTATACTTTAATAAAATCTGTAACATCTATTTTAATGTGTCGTATGTCAGCTTGAACATGGTACTGAAGAACGATGGTGGCAGCATCATGCTGCGGGACGCTCTTCTACATTTCGCAGTTCCTTCATTCCTTCCTTCCTTCCCTCCTTCCTTCAGAGTTCTTTCTTCAGAAAGTCGGCCCAGAATAAGGTTAAAGATGCCTTTTATACACACATCCTGCCACATTATTACATCATACACACGTTTGTAAAATGAGGAGGCATCATCGGCCCCAGTCATATCAAAATAAAACCGTGTTCTGGTTCAAGGACTCTACGAATGCACAGTGTCATTGCTCTCTGAAAAGTATAGTCCACTCTATTTTTATTGTCCTAAATTAGATAAACTGCCTGGGAAAACATGAGCATAACAAGCAGATATTATTAGAGTTCAACAAGCACATACACCAATAATAGAAAACAATCCTAACAATATATATAAAAAACTGTAATCTGATAATAAAGTTTTTTATCAACCTTTAAAAAAAAATTAGCTGGTGCTAACCATCCCCTGGTTCTATGGTTTTAACAATGACTCCCCAAAAACAGAAAGGTTGGTAAAAGAAGCATTTCTAGTCGTCTTAAATTGCATTTTAAGAGTTTGTCAACAAAATTCTTCTTTTATTTGCAGAAAATGTCAGATTGAGGTAATTTATGGTGAAAAGATGCTTTGAATCCAGCTTTGGAAGCCTGTGGGAGAACATTAGATGAGCCCAAAAATTCAACTTTATGGTCAACATGGAAAATGCTCCATGTTTTAAAAAAATTAAACCTTGAGCACAACATCCCTAAGGTGAAGCATGGTGGTGGAAGCATCATGGTATGTGGGGATGGTCTTTTTTTTTTTTTTTGCAAAGATGAATGTGTAAAAAAATGTCCATCTGTAGATTTTAACAGCTGGTAGACATGTCCGTACTCAGCATTGTGTCATGGCTGCTTTGTGTTGGCCTTTCGCACAAAATCCCATCAGAATACGCTGAACTCGAGGTCACGCTGTAACCGGATAAGATCAGCTGCAAACCTTTACCTTACAGTCAGCTGCACGCCTTAACTCTATCTCCAGAACACCTGACAATCGCACAACCAAAAGCAATGTCTAACTGAGAAATACCTGCGGCCTACCATCAGTAACGTATTAAATAGAAATGGTTACACTTCGAGCTCCTCTGAGTTTTCCTTGGCCCACGTTGTGTTTCTGCTCCCTGGTTAATGAGATACAGAGTCAGACGGCCCAGCCGTGCTTTCTCCTTCTCCTTCTTTCCTTCTTTCCTCTTTATGTTCCTTTCCCCGTCTATCAACGCACAACTTCCTACGTTCCAGGTTAGTTTAATAACCATCCACTTTCACTGTATTTCTTGTCTAAAATGACGACATTCATACAAAAACATAGATGAAAGTTTTAAAAGGTTTATCTGAGATCAATCTTTATTAGCAGACATTACTTTCAAAAGAGAGCAGATGTATTAGAAATGAGATGGATGAAAATAACCAAACAAGCAGGAAACTGCTGCTATGATTACTGCAGAGGAGAAAACAGCAGGACTTCTTCAAAAAGTCATTATTTATATGTTTCTGAATCCAGAGGCGGGTAGAGTACCCCCCCAAAAATTTGTCCTCAAGTAAAAATAGCACTATTTCAACCTATTTCTACTTTAGGAAATAAAGTATTTGGCAAGTACTGAGACACTGTTTCACTAATTAAAAAAACATGTAATAAGACAGAATGGAATATAGAGTTATGTGCCATTGAATTTGTTTTGAAGACTAAAATAAATGAACTAATATAAATAGAAAATAATAAAAAAAAAAATTCAAAATCCATTTCATTTAATGAAATGTATGACTGAGAGAAACTCCGATGACAATTCTGTATATTACCATCTACTGTAGGTAAAGGGATGAAAAATGCCGCCCCAAGAAATGTAATCCAAAGGTAATATTTATACCTGGCTATATGGGTTTCTGACGTTTGATGCAGATTATTAATAATTTCATTCATTAAGAACAGGCCCACCTATGGCCAAATAGCTTCTCTAGTGTTAGATCAACTCTGCGTGACTTGTAACCCTAGTATTAGCTGGATTTTAGATATATGTAATGATTTTTTTGGGTTAATACACAGTGCTTGGTGCGTATGTGAACCAGACACTTATGGCAAAGTTCAGGTCTTTTAAAGACTATAACACTTTTTAAAAGTGCAAATAAATAACATTATTACAAAAATACATATATTAATGCAGAAGAAACACTTTTCCAAATCCATGTTTTTTTTTTATTATCTCCAAATAGCTCAAGTTACTCACATTGGAGAGGAGGTAGTTGCAAATTTTACTAAAGCAGGAGTGATACTACAAGAAAAGTACTCACGTAAAATTAAGAAGTAGGATACACTAAAACTACTCTCAAAAGTGGATTAAAAAAAGAATGCAACTGATTTTTTGCATTTACTTAATCATATTTAGTTACTTTAACACCAATGTTTTATGTCCTAGCCTGCTAACATGAAACAGTTGTGTTAAAGTAAGTAAATATGATTAAGTAAATGTAAAAAATCCGTTGCATTCTTTTTTTTTCATTTAATCTAAAGGGGTAAATGCAGCCTTGTGTTTACCAGTAACCCCATGACTTGTTATGCTAACAGAACATTCCCTTTATTTTGTGACAGTGCAGTGCTCCCCGTGGCCTTTAGATTGGCTAAACCGGGAAGTTTTACGTTTAGTGCCCCTAACGGTTACACAGAGTCGCTTTAACCCACAGGGATCCAATTTAAGAATCGTGGGGTTGGTCCTAGCTCCTACCTCCTGTTCCAAGTTCCTATCCTTCACCTTTCGCAGCATCAACAGAAAAAGCTGTATGCAGGGCACGAAAAGAGTTTCAGACTGCCGTGTTTAGTCTGGACAGCCTTCAGGCTTACAGACGTCATTACATACACAAGAATGACAGTGGTTAAATAAAGACTAACAGAAAAGAAATAAAGAAAAACAAACATGACACAATTTTACATAACTGTGACAGATGGTTGAAGCTCTCTTTTATAAAACCAGGCAAATATTAAGGTTTGTACATTAGCATGTAGCACACACAGCTAATGTAACAAAATATTGTGTTTTTATTAAAGTCCATGAGGTGGACTGTGTCTATATGTCTGAGAGAGGATTTTTTTTTTTTTTTTTTTATTTACAGGTTTTATAGTTGGAAAACATTAATTACCCATCTAGGAGTCACCTCTGGAAGAAGACCTGGAGGTTTTGGACCCAGAAAAGACCCAAAAATCTGTTTTCCAGGGTTTGCTGTCGAATTTAGTCCACCTGATTGAACCTCCATTGATAATTCCAATTATATTACAAGATGTTTAAATCAAACATCTCAATATAAATTAAAAAAGGTTTCTAAAGGGTCTTACATTGTGGAACAATTGGAAAAACTATGGAGTGAATTTTGTTCCATTATTGTTGCTAGCAGAGAGCATGTTTTAGAAATGGAAATTTGAAAGAAATTGTGTCCAGAAAATAAAATAATAATAAAAAAACTGAAAGTATCTGCTGTTTTCTCATTATTTTCAGATTTTTTTTCTGGAAACTTTATTTGTTCATATCTATATTACCAGATTTGATATTTTTAGATACATTTTTTTCAAATTTCTCTTCATCTGATTGAGTTTTACGGACTGTGCTCTTTTAAAATTGTATGTATATATATATATATATATATATATATATATATATATATATATATATATATATATATATACAGGAAAACATTATAGAAAACTAATTTTATAAACTCAAATGTGAGAAAATTAGCAAAGTTACTCTCCAAAACCTTTTGCTGACTAAGACGTTTATTTAAAGTTTCATTGCAGGATTGTCTTTTCAAATTTCCATTTACGATACACGCTCTTTCCTTTCAACAATAATGGAACAAAATTCACTCCATAAAAAAAAAAAAAAAACATGTTTAAATATTAGAAAAGAAGCTCGTTAGTTAAGCTTATACATCCGAGAATGTAAATCCTATCCTTCTATCCTGCGCTCTGGACTTTGTGGAGGGAGTTGCTGAGAGGAGGGTTTGTCCAAGCGTACATCCATCATGACCTGGTGTAATAACACTGCAATAACTTATACTGTTTATTTATTTAGCAAACCAGGTACTGCACTTTACCTACCAGCACTTTACTATTCATAAGATACTGTATAGATAATGACCTTAAATCTTTCCTTTATTTTTTACCATCCACTGTATATATCTGGATGCACTGTACAGTATATAGGCTACTTAATGCACCTTTTCCTCCTTATGTTTGTTTATAAGAGCTGATGTCACAAGTGGATTTCTCCAATGTAAGATCACTAAAGTTCTACTGTATTCTAAATAACTATCCCATAAAAAAACAAAAACAAAAGTAACATATTTAGTTTTTTTCTTATCATGATAAAACTAACTGGTAAGAGGTTCTGCAAATACTCAGCTCCTGACCAACAGAAAAGTGTGAGAAAGTGCTTGGAATATAGCTCAAAATTTCTAAAACATAACTTAAATCTTGGTATAAAATATAATTAGCATAAAAAACTCAAGTTAAGTTTTACTTTTTTTGTGTCTTTAAACACAAATATATGCTGCATTATTATCCTTTATAGTGTTTAATTTCTGTTGAGGATTTGGGAACTTCTTGCTGATGTGTCAGTTCAGTTTTTGTTTAGGCTATTCAAACGTTTTCATCACCCTCATGGACAGCATCTGCTGTCGTGGCGTGGGACTACTTACTCCACATGTTCTCTTCACTTCGTTCTGGCAAAAAAACCCCCAAAACTTTGTACTTTTTAACCAAATATTTTGAGACACTGAGTGTCCCTTCTGGTGTAATGTCAGGATGAAGAACACTTGTAATGTGTGATAATGTGTCGTTAGATTTGACCCAGGGGTGTCTGAGGACCGTGTTTTTATTTATTTAAATTTTTGCTGTGTAAGGTTGAGGGTTATTTGTCGTGGCCGTGCTTTAGGAAATGAATTCAGGTCAATACGGTGTATAAAAATGCAGATTGCACCAACAGTTGGGGCGATTTTTGTGTGCGTTTGCTCTCTGAGGGGGCTTGTGTCACGGCGGGCCTCGGCTCCCCTCGGATCTAAGCGGTATTGACAAACCCATCAGAGCTGGTGATGCATCACCCCCCCCTTCATCCTCACCGGCTGAGCTGACATGCTGTCACCTTGGTAACTGCTGCCTGCTGGGACGGCTGGCGTCCGGCCGAGGAGAGGATGTCACCGTCGCACCCACCAACCCCCCCCCCGAGGACTGAGCGACCCCTGTCTCTGTCCTCCGCCATCGATCCGACTGCTATGCAGATCTGTCACCACTCAGGACACACATAGAGAGGATAAAACATCCACAGATTAGACCTTTTCCTGAAATGAAATAATAAAAAACAAATACATACGTTGGTGGAATGTTTCTAATCTGAAAAACTTCAATTTTTCAGACAAGTTAGGGGTCAGTGAGTCATTTCTTGGCAGCTCCTGAATCCTTCCCTCTGTGTTTTTTGGAGGAATGTTGGCTCTCTTCTCAAGCTCTCTCCGACATGAGCCTCACACTCTCCCAGTCGCGGGTCTGAAAGGATGTTGGGTCAAGCTGGGGTCGACTCCTCTGATCTATAAAATCTTTAAACGCTGATTTTAAAACATTTCTTAGAGATGTCCCTTCATGTATGAGACATCCACAGGACACCTTTGCAGATTTTCTTTCCTTCCATTCAAAAAAACAGACAAATCAATCAAATCACAACAAAGAAATAAAAAACAAAGTAAAACAATGTGTACAAATCAGTCCTAAGAAAGTCTTGATGGCGCACGGCGTGATCTGATGCCATGAGCTCACCTGAGAGGGAAGAATTGATGATGGTGCTGTTAGGATGAGCAGAGGTGGGGGGTTACTAGTTAAATTTACTCACCTCCATTAACTTGAGTAACTTTTTGAAAAAAATAAATATTCTAATAAGTAGTTGTGTATTACTGTACTTTTAACATTCTTAGGAGAATATTGTTACTCTGACTTAAGTTACATTTCTGGTTATTCCATACACCATGAATAACTTGAGCTATTGGGACAGTAAACAGTAGAAAGTTCTTTATCCTCCTTTATATAGATATCCTGACATAGATTGTATATCTTCTGCCTGTATTTATTTTGTAATTATATAGTTATAAATCAGAGGTTAAGAACCAACAGTTACTCAGTAGTTAGTATGAATTTTAACTAAGTGTTTTATTACTCTTAGTTGAGTCATTTCTTGGAGGACTACTTTCTTTTTTTTTTTTTTTGACTTACTGTTAGAGGCTGAAAAGGAAAATGTTAGAGACCAGAATCTGCTTTAAAAATGTCTGACTTAATGACCTAATATATGGGAACAATTTTACAGATTTTTATTCATAAAAAAATATTGAAATAATAGAATAATTTCTTTCCACTTGACAGTATTCATCTATATCCTTTTCTATGACATTAGATAATGCAGAAGCAGAGCTAAATTTATAGGCTTCAATCCTTCTTCATGGGTTAAAATTGTCTTTTTTTTTATCTTAATCTATTAACCACAAAAAAATAACCAGTAAATCCTGTATTTCGATGTTCGAACAACGATATTGCTACATTAACTTACAGCACAATCTGGAAGTGATTTAAATTCTTATTGTTGAATAAAATATTCCTCGCCAAAAATTGTCTGTTGCACAATCCTCATATTTAATGCAGATATTAGGAGGAAAAAAAAATCTAAAATATTTAACTTCAAGTGAAGAAAAAGGTTCTCCAATTTTTCAAATGCAGTTTTTAGTTGTTTGTTCAATTACTTAACATTGGACTTTTTCCCTGGAATGCATTGTAAACCAACAGCCACATGATTCAAACTCCTCTCACAGTGCAGAACTCAGCAAGAATAACGTAGTTTTACTTTAAAATGCACACCAACTTATTAAGATTAGTGTTTTTAACAGAAAATAATTTAAGTAAATTAAAAGAAATTATATTAAAATCACTAAACATTTGAAAAGGTAAAATATAGATAAATAAAAGGTTAAACATTGCATATTTTGGTCGGTAGCAGTTTCTTTGGTAGGATTAAAAACTGCTTGAAAGTTTTGTAAAAACATTTAAAAACCGCATATCTTCACCAGTTTGTTGCTCACCTGTTTGGCCTTTAAAGTTCTGAACGTTGTTTAAAAAAAGAAAAAAGGTTTAAAACTCCTGAAGCTCCGGGCAGGTTTTTAGGACTGAAGCTGTAAAAAAAAAAATATATATGACAGCAGTACTGAATCTGTCCACAGGGTGTCGCTGCAAGGCCAAGAAAACAACAGCAGCCGCAGCTGCGGGAAACAAGCCCCAAAAACAGAGACTGATTTTCATTTATTCGGTGTTTGGATGATAATAATTGCGTTTTTGTATTTATTGTTGAATTTTAGAAAATATTTGATAGGATTATTTAAAGTCTTTAGATAGTTTAAATGTTTTCATGTTCTTTTATATTTTATTAGTTAGTTGAAAAACCAATTAAAGGAGCATTTAATTGATTTCTTTTTAAAACTTTTTTTTTTTTAGAAAAGATTTTGCATCAGTGATGAAATTCCTCCAGATTCTGACTTATATACCGAAATATATCAAAAAAATTAGGCTATAGGTATTTTGGTAAATTTATTCAAGAGTGTAAAAAAATATGTATATAAGAGCTTCTAAATTCAATAAGAAATAACTTTTTAATTTTTTTATTTTAAGAAAACCTGGCAGTTCTGTTGCTTTGTGTTTGCGCGTAAAATCGTTGCCACAAAACTTTGAGTTTTAGAAAGTTTAGTTGGAGAAGTTTCGCTTGAAATTTGTCTTAACGCGTTAAAAGGCGTGCAAAAACTTCTGGAGAAAATGTGCGCATTTTAGGGATATTTGAAAAATTTTTATAAATATAAGAAAAATTAAGAAAAAATATAATAATTAAATAGAAATAATATTTCAGAAACATTACAGGTAGTATTAATATTATTGTTTTTTTTTTTAAATCAACAGTTTTTTATTATATATTAAATTTCGCCCCCAAAACACACATTTTTATTAACACAGATGTATATCACCCTTTAAATGGTTTAAACCTGTTAATAAAAACCAAAACAATCCTTCAGCTGCTGTAAAAAAGGCCGCATCTTATAAATAAAGGAAGTATAATCCGATTTTTTGCGCTTCAGACGCGCAGAGCGCATCCATCCACCTCTAATAACGCGGCTGCCTGGATTCAGACTTCATTCCTCCACCTCCTCATCTTCCTCCTCCTCCTCCTCCTTCACCTGCGCTGCTCACAAAACCATGACCTTCACGATTTATAGAGGAAACCCCCCCAGAGTAGCGTCATAATTTTTCCCTTTTTTTCCTACTGTCGCTTCTTAATCTTCCTCTTCCTCTCACAGATGATCAGAACCAATTTTCAAACGGATTTAGATCAGATATACTGCCTTTTAGATCGACTTTAATTTTGCCTGATTAAAAAATTGTTACCTTAATAATAATAATAATAATGATTATTTTAAAAAATGCTGTTTAATTACAAAATAAGTGGTTGAAATATATTATATTTCAATTTATTGAATCAATAAACATTTACTAAAATTAAATATTTCATTTACATATATTTTCTAAATTATACATGGTTAAATATATACAATATAATTTGAATTTGATACATATTTACATTTTAAATCGAAATTAAATAACTTAAACCTTTAGAGTTAAATAAGACCTTTTATTTTTTGTATTTTATTTTATTATTATTATTATTTTTAATTCTAGACGTGCGGCAGGAGGAACTCCCTGTGGAGAAAAGCGCGGTGTGATCCATATTCATGCGTCTCCGACACGTGGAGCAATGACGCGTATTTACATTGTTTTATCCTTCCACCCCAGAAACGACAACCTAAACATCCACTTTATTCCAACTTCATCTACCTGTTAAAGAGAATGTAAACATGTAGGGGTGAGCTGAGGTGTGTGCGGCCTTATAAACAGACTTTATTGGGAGTTTTATTTTGAAAAAGCCCATAAAAAAACTAATGGTGCGTAAAAAAAATAGCTCATTTTAAGAAAACATGCAGATCTGTGACACTAAAGCATAAAAAAATAACATAGGGTAACTTTAAATTTAAAAAACATCTGTTTAAAGCCTAAGGTTTGAAATCCAACTATAAAACAAATAATTGTTCCCCTTGAATTTATTCTCTTATACGTTGTTTTATGAGCCTTTAAGAGGCGAACAAACTTTGTGCGTAAAAAAAGGAGCTGAAAGCTGCAAAAAAGAGGAAGCGGGTTTAAAACCCAATCAGGGAGTTCAAAAAGTGTTTTTCCATTCAAGTAGAAAATCTTTACATTGGGAGGTTTCCATGTGCTTTAATACACGCGTATATATTTGAGTGCGTAAATGATGGGATGCGCAGGTGAGGTCACGGAACACCTGCAGTTTATTCACACACAAACCTACACCTTTTTTTTTTTTTTTTTTTCCTCATGGGTCCCTGAAAGTGCTCCTGTTTGCTACTGAAAACACACCTAAATAAAAAAATAATAAAAATCATCTACCTTGTCACCATTTTTTTCAAATGCAGACAAAGAAAAATGATGCCTGCTCCTTCTTTATCATTGAATTCAGTTGCTAAGCGACAATTGAGGAGGAGGTCGCGGTGGAGGAGGGGTGCAAAGCGGAGAGAGGGAGAGAGAGAGAGAAACCATCCGCGAAATTCAAAATCCTGCAGCGAGAGGACACGTTTGTGGGAATTTTGGTGACCTTATCACGCAAAAGAATAAAAAATAAAATACATTATTGAAAAAAGTTCAATATGAGCTATCAAATATATATAACTTCTATAGCCTCTCATTTTCACCCCAAACACCAAAAACAGACCAGAATATATATACGAACAAAGATGCGCAAGAAAAGACGCAAACGTCGCTAAATGCGCTGCTTTTTATCTGTTTTTCTTGTTTTGTTTTTATAGATGTTCCAAACAAGTCTGCATTTTTTTCTGCGCCACAATGAGGTGGTTTTGCGCCATTTACCTTCAACTCTGCACGCATTCAACACTTCCTGTTTGTTTTGAATATAATAAACAAGAAAACAATCAATGAGGATGATAATAACATTAATAATAATAATAATAATAAAGCACAGGATTGTTGAGTTTCTTTCTAACAAATTTATTGTCTCAGTCAGCTCGTACGGAACCACTACTGGAAATTAAATATACAGTCAAAAAAAAAAAAAAAAAA
>NW_015150606.1:796607-825809 GCF_000732505.1 Cyprinodon variegatus
TTCCTTTAAAGATAAAATAAAAAAAAAAATGTAGAGGGGGTGAATTTTTAAAAAATCCTTAAAGGAAAAAAAAAAGCTGGAAGCGTCGTTGATCTCTCTCTCTGGGGAAAAAAATGATTCAGTCCCACTTTTTCTTTTTTTTTCAAATATACAAAATGTTTTCAAGACAAAAATGTTTGGTTTAAAAAAAAAAAAATTCAATAGGGAGAGAAAATAAAATAGAAAAATTGAGAAGTTCCTCCTCTCAATGCGCCAAAATTACCTGGTGGAATGAACTTGTGGTTGTCACCCTCTGGTCGCTCGCTTCATCTTTTAAGTAATCTACTAAAAAATGCCCCTGAAAGAAAAAAGCAGAAGGAACCTTTTAGGTTAAGACATTTAGGGCCTGGAAGAAGGTGCGTTTTTTTGTTTGTTTGAAGGAGGAATAGGGTAAGGAGGAAAAGAGGGGGGAAAATCTTTTTTTCTGTTTGTTTTTCTGGTGAAAAATAGATAACACATTTTCTGCAGTCTCATTCTCACAATCACAGTATCAAAAAGGATGTTTTTTTTGTGTGTCTGCTATCAAGGCGATAGTCTGTTTAAGCAATTTCTTATAAAATACTCTACGTTTCACTGAACATTCGTTTGCAGTCCATGGAGGGGGGCGGTGTTTCTGCACTCACATTGCCGACCTGAGAGTACACATCCTCCGGCGTCTGCGCCACTCCTGGCGGCGTCATCCTCTTTTCCTTCTGCCTCCTATTGCAGAACCAAACTCTCACCACCTCCTTCTCCAGCTGCAGGTTGTCCGCCAGGGTGCTGATCTCCTGCGCCGACGGTTTGGGGCACTTGAGGAAGTGGCTCTCCAGGGCCCCCTTGACGCTCACCTCGATGGAGGTGCGCTTCTTGCGCTTCCTGCCCTGCGCCGCGATCTTATCGATGCTGGTGGGGCTCCCCGTGGACGAGTCGGCCTCCTCCAGCCACTTGTTCAGCAGAGGCTTCAGCTTGCACATGTTTTTGAAGCTGAGCTGCAGCGCCTCGAACCTGCAGATGGTGGTTTGGGAGAAGACGTTCCCGTACAGGGTGCCCAGGGCGAGGCCCACGTCCGCCTGCGTGAAGCCCAGCTTGATCCGCCGCTGCTTGAACTGCTTGGCGAACTGCTCCAGGTCGTCCGACGTCGGCGTGTCGTCGTCCGAGTGCGGGTCGTGGCTGTTGACGGCGGCGTGGTGCTGGTGGTGCGCGTGCTGGTGATGGTGGTGATGGTGGTGCTCCAGATCTGGGGTGTCCCCCCTCACCAGGCCCGGGTGCACCAGGCTCTGGCTGCCGGGGCTCAGCATGCCGTTGACGGTGAACCCCCCCGGCTGCGAGTAGATGAGCGATTGCTGCTGCTGCTGCTGCCCCCCGGATATGGAGTTAATGTGCGCCGCCGTGGTGCTCCCCCACGCCCCGGCGTGAGTGTGGTGCGGGGGTAAATGGGGGGGTCTGTGGTGCAGCGCCGTGCCCGTGTGGAGATCGTCTCTGGCGGAGGTTTTCACGTCCTGCTGCTGCGGGCTGCCCGTCATCCCGACCGGGCTGGAGGACCAGGGGGAGCCGGCCTCTGCAGCGGCTACGGCGGCTGCAGCGGCGGCCGCAGCGGCGTGCGGCAGCGACGTCACCCACTGGTGCGCATGGCTCAGCATGTGCCCCCCGTTACTCGCTGCCATGGCGCCTTGCATAAAGTCACTCTGCACCATCTTGACCGTGGGGTCGCCCCTGTAACCCCCGGAGCCGGAGGTGACCGCGGCGCTGCCGGGCTGCATGCCGCCGCCCCCGGAGTCACTGTGCACGATGGAGCCGGACGATAAGATGCTATTGCTGGGTAGATAAGGATTGGAAGCGGCGGTGGCCATCCCGTCAACCCTTATGAATATGTTTGTGGATAACCCCCCTCCCTTTCTTTTTTTTTTTTTTTATATACAGTCACTTCTTTCCAGCAGGCAAATCGTATCTCATGAATTATTCAGCCTTTTTTTCTTCTTCTATAAAGTCTGAGCAGTTTCTTCTGCACTTTTTTGGGGTTTTCTTTGGAGAGGCTGTGCGTAAAGACGCAGAAAGAAAAGCGTCTGGAAAGAAAAATAAAAAAAAAGCCCAAATCCGTCTTTATTTACAACATTCTAGCCGAGGGATCTTCAGCGTGGACTGCGTGGAAAGATCCTCTGAAAGCCCTTTTGAAACCATGTGCAGTCCGTGGAGGGGGGGGAAAGTTTCGCGCAGAGATCGCGGACATTAAAAATTCAAATCAGAAGCGTCCCAGACAAACTTTGAGAAAGAAGAAAAACAAACAAACAAACCAAAAGCAAAAAAAAAAAAAAAAGGAAGCTTCTCCTCCTTTAAAAATATTCTCCCAGTTTCTTTTTTACGTCCAGCTTTCTTTTTTTTTGGATGTTGGTAAAACCGGAGCGTCCTCTCTTCTTTTGTAATTCAAGTCGCTTTTATTCTCTTCGCTCCTCTCTTTTATAGCACCGTCTCTTTGTTCTGTTTTGATGTGTATAAACCTGCCAAACCGCGAACTCCCGTTCAAGTACAATCCAGTCGGAACAGTGGCGCTGCGCTGCCTGCGAGCCTCTCCTCTCATTCGCTGCCTCTCTCTCCTCCTCCTCCCTCTCCCTCTCTCTCTCTCTTCCTCTCTCTCTTTTCTGACAGCCCCCCCTCCTCCTCTACCCCCCTCCCCATCCCAGCCCTCAGGACGCCGTGTTTACCCCGTGCGTGCCCATTGATTGGTTACCCGGGGCGTGATTGGCAGCTCTCCGAGGCGCGCGGAGAACCTCCTTCCGGCTGTTCCGATTGGCTGCTTTTTAATTGCAGGTCCAAACAAAAAAACGCTGAGCTCAACTTGGTAGTAAATAGTACCAGGGATGAGGAAGAGGAGCAAGTGTGTTTGATTTGATATGAAAAAAGGCAATACCTACCTCTGTCTATTGCTTTTTTTTTTTTTAAACTTAAACTTCTTTTATTGTCATTGCACAAAAAACACAAGATGAATCTTGACAACGAAATGTCAATTACTTGGCTAAGACCTTATTCCTGCACAACAAATATGTTTTCTATAGCTAAGAGCTAAGAGCTAGCTATATACAGGGTAAATAAGTATATATATACATTATTGCAAAAATAAAGATTAAAGACAAAACTAAACTAAGGTGCGTGTATTGTCCATGTCCATGTCCAACAAATGACTTAATTAAAGCCTTTTAATTCGGGCTATATGTAAAATGATCAAACATATGTGCAAAAATATACAGTTTACACTCAATTCTGGCGCATCAGGGGTTAAAGGTCAAAGGTGACTGAGGCCAACATGCAGCAGTGATGGAGAAGGAAAGTGGCAACCAAAATAGGGGCTCTTGTCTTTCTTCCTTAGTGTTTCTTGTTTTGCACAAAACGAGGACATTTATTTGACTGGTAAACGTCTGAATTTACACCTGTTGAAAATGTCTGAAAAAATTGTTTAGAATACTTATAGTGCAATAGGGTTGCTCTGTAATGTGCTTTAGAGAAACAGATAAAATTGTATAAAAAAAAACAGGGCTCTCACCCCAGAGATGCAGCTAAAGTTGACCACACACCAACTCATCCCCCAAGAAAATGATAAATAAGAGTTACATTTTTATTTAAACTAGTTGAAACAAACAGTTAACCCTTTAAATCAGGGTCTGGACACTTTTATGATTTAAGCAGGATGTTTAGCTGTTTGATGGAGGAGTGCATCACCGCATCTTAAAGCTGCCAGACCAGGGCAATAGATCCCTACCTTTTTTAGTTTCACTTTTCAAAGTTGTTTTTAACGACAATCCAGGGTTGATTTGTGAAATTAACAGTATTTTCTGAGTCTGTCATCAGGATCACATTCATGACTCATTTCCACTTTGAGTTCCCCTTATAAAGTAGTTCATAAATATGTTATCAACTCATCTGTAAACAGTTTAAAACTCATTTATTTTTATAATTCATTAATTAAGGGATGGGATAGAGACCAAACTGACCTCACTCACCTTATATCCAATGTTTCTGTGAAACACAGTGCTTTTCTATGATGCAAAACATGTTCAATACATAAAAACATTTATAGATTAGTTATTACATGTTTACAGACCCCCCCCCCTCAACAGTTTGTAAAGATATGCTAGAGTTTATTTTGCCTTAATTTAACCTAAAAGCACAGAAAAGGTGATTGATGCAGAGATGTATTTTCTTAATCTGATTCTCTCTTAATTTCTCCTCAAAATTTGTTTTTTCCCTTTTTTTTTTAAAACAGATTTGAACTTTATGGTTAAGATGCATGATAACTTTCTCCATGGGTGGTTCTAGACAGGGGCCAACAGGGGCCAGTAGCCCTGTAGGACTGGTATAAGTCGTATGGACCTATTTCCTTTATTTATTTTTATCTTTTTTTTATCTTAAGAGACTTAGATTTATTTTGTCATGATGATGATTAATTATCCAAACATAAAGTTGTTACATGTTTAGCTTCATCCATATTGAGACACTTTTCATCTGCCATATCTGCTGTTTCCAGAGCTATAAATCCCTTTTTGATTCACTTAATTTCCCTCCATTCTTATGTTCCATGCTCCAATTATTAAAAACCATGTCTGCTACCGGCTCAGTCTGTTTAGAAGGTACTAGAACCCACATGTTTTAATGGTGATGAAGTCATGGGGCCCATCTTTTCATACGCATTGAAGACTTCTTTCTTAATCAACCAGGATTATTAGAAACTTATCTGTTCATTTTCAACCAAACTGTTTTAGACTTTTAGAAAGAGACCATTTCTTTTTATTAAACACTTTTTTTTTAACCATCCAACTCAAATGTGCTTTGGTGGAATTGAAGTCGCTGAAGCAACTGGTGCCTTTTATCAATCTATTAAGATTTCTTTGTTATTACTTTTATAGACCTAAAACAGTGTTTTCCTTTCCCTAAACTATTATTTTTAGGTTTCATTTTGTAGATCAAAGGTCATAGCTACAACTCCTTCATCAAAACCTTCATTTTACAGTAATGATGCTTTCACAGAATGTCTGAAGTGGTGCAGAACAAACGTTTTAGCAAAAAAAACCCTTTTTTTTTAATAGAAATAATTGCTTTATAAATTCAGACACATCCACAATAAATAAATGTTGACTTTTTGGTTAGGGTGCCAAAATTGATAGGAAGGGTAGGTTGAAGTCACACCAACAATTACCAAAACGAGGGTGGATAAAAGTCAAGATTTGGTGCCAACTTAGGAAGTTACATAGAGGTTGTCAAGTTTTTTTTTTTTTTTCATGTGAATTGGAAAGTAAAATGTTCTGTTTGGTTAGCATTAGCATTAGCAGATCTGGCAACCGCCAGGAGAGCTGGCCAGCATTTCAGCAACTTACTGGTCATGAGGAGTTAAACTTTTTAGCTGTCATCTTGAAGGTCTTCAGTCCACATGGGTCCCATCCTACATTTATTTAGATATGATGAGTATAAATCCTAAAAATTACCCCCAAAATGTATCTGAAACAAACCTCATGAGGCCCTCAATATTCATACCTTTGGCATTCTGTCCACAAAATATGGGATTTGAGGAGTTAAGGCCTTTAGCCATATGGGGCCCCTTCAGCTATTCTTCCAAATCCATCGAGTGTGTTTATCTATATTAATGCTAAAATCTTAAACAAAATGGATTGAATGATGTTTAGTTGGAATAAACATTGTTACTTCTTTTTGTGTAAAACAAATTAATCATAAAGCTAAACAGGGTACCCCACTATGTTGTCCAATGTGCAAAAAGGTATCTTTACTATGTCTGTTAAATGAAAAAATGCTCAATGGATGGAAGACTGGAAGCTTAGAGGCTCCTATTTATACTTACAAAGAATAGTTCTGTCAAAAGTTGACTAAAATCAACTATTTAACAATTAAATTTTCTGTTAAGCTTATCAGTTTTGGTTAACTAAAGAAGAAGTAGTGAGGTTGAAGCCATAAAGGCTATAATGCTATGGGGCCCCTCTCTCTCCAAACCCATATGTAGTGAGGATGTCTTTAGATTAACTTTTAGATGTATTTTTACTTACCTTTTAATCCATATAAAATTTCTTGTGTCAGCTAGAGGTCCCCTTCCTTAGATTGACTCATGTGCGTCTTAATTAAGATGTCTTTCTGTGGTTAAAGTCATGTCGCTATGGGGCCCCTTATGTTTTGGTCAATATAGCAGAACGATATCATAAATCATTACAGAAAATACATGTTTTTCTATTTTGTTTCATTGTTTGCAGATTACATTGTGATAAAAAGTTACTCAGGGGAGCTTAAGGCAGTGTTTTCCATCTGCTATAACTGTTTTTAGGTCACATTTTGACATCTTTTCCACTTTTGAGAAACAGTTAAAGGCTTTCAATGACATGAAACAAACCTTTTGATCCATCAAATATAATATCTCAAAGAGGACTTAAGTAGATATACAGTAATATACAGGGCGATGATGTCTTTTAAAATGAGAGACCACTTCTTTTTAACATCTTTTCCCGCTTTTTTGTTTTATAAAAAGGTATGTCTTGTCCCAAGAACATCTTCAAGGCGATAAGAGTCATGCAACTATTAGGCTTCTAATGTATTTATTATAACAGAGACATTTCTGGCTACAATAACAAAAAAAAAAAAAAAAAAACAGACATAATCTTCTATTTTATTTCATAATTTGCCTTTTACGCATAATTTATTAGCAATTATGCAGATGATGTTGTCATAAGAAGCCACTCTTTTGTCTAAAGTGCTTTCAGGTCACATTTGGACATCTTTTTAGTATTTTATCAACAGTTAAAGGGGTTTATAAAAACTAAAACAAATGTTTCAATAAATCAGAGTTAATATACGTACAGTATTATAAAGGGAACCCTTGTTTTAAAATGAGGGAGGACTGCTTTGTAACATCTTTAACTCTTATAATGTTTAATAAAAGGTAATGTCTTTTTCCAGCAACATGTGCTGAAGGCGAATGAGGCCCCTCCTCTTTGCATTAATATACAGTGAGGATTTCTGACTAAATGTACAAGAGAAGCCCTGAAATCTCTTCAAAAGAAAAAAAAAATGTTTACCACATCCATAAAAGGCGAGTCAAAAGCCATTCTAGGAAATATTCCCCAGAAACGAGCGCGCACGCTCCTCTCTGATATATGATGTGTCTATTTATTATTTATTTGCTTATTACATATATAAAAAAAAAAGAAGGAAAAAAAAAAGGTCCCCAAGTTTCCTGCTGGGGGAGTTCATTTATTCTGTATGCAAAGGGTGGGGGGAGAGGGGAGAGAGCAGAGAGAAGGGGGGGAAAAATCATCCCCAAGTATAACAAGAGACGAACAGTTAGTGCTGATTTTCATTTGCATAAATTTTCATATATTTTAGTGAAAATAATAGCGGGAGCCGAGGAGCGCTCCTGCTCAGTCGAGGCAGAGGAAAGAAAATCTCAGGGAGCAGCGTGTCGCGGGGAAGGGAGATAACCATTTACACGCTCCGTGGGAACAAACTGAAGCTATTTCCTTCCTTCTTGGACACAAGGTAAGTCAACAATTATCTCTGCGGATTTCCCTTTTCTTCCCCTTCAGGTTTCTTTACGCATTTGACCATCTTTTACGCGAAACCTCCAACCTCTTTTTCTGCGCCATCCTGGAAGAATATACCCCTCTAACCCTTAATTAGTGGATTTTTTTAAAACCGATTCCATTTCTTTATTAAGATTTCCTTCTGGAAATCAGTGCGTCTTTTTTTTGCGCGAAAACGTTAGACGATGGAGGCGCTGCGCTGTTTTTGTCGTGAATGTCACCAAAGAAAAGTGCAATCAATCAGATTTTAAGCAAGGAAGAGAGGAGAGAGAGAGAGGGAGAGAGAAAGGAGGGAGACCCCATCGTCTGCATCGTTTAACGCAAATCGATCTGGCTGCTGCAAAGTTTGCATAAAAAGTTTATGCCGCAAAATTTACGCGCATCCATGCGCACAGAAAGGGAATAAGAACAGGAATGCTTCCCGTAAGAGCATCTGAACTTTTAAGGGGGAGTAAAGGAAGGGGGGGTCACTTCATCCACGGAGCTGCATATTTGAGCCTCGCGCCCCCGTCGCCATGGTGAGGCCAATAAAAGAGGGGAACACTGGCCGCATTAAGCTGTATGTTTGTGCACTGGGGTTGAGATGAAAAACGACTTGTGTGTGTGTGCGTGTTTCTTTTCACAGAATGAGTGAAAAAAAATAATTTTTATGTGTGTCCAACTCTGGTTAATAAAAATATAATCTTATATATCTCTATACAGGCTCAGAACCATTGATACTCTCTGTACGCGCCTGCAAAAAAAAAAAAAAAAAACTTTTTTTTATCCAAGTTTGTGCTTTATTTTATCTCCCTTGTTTAGGGCCTTTTAGTTATTATTTTTGCCAAATGATTCAGTCATTAAAATCCGCCAGGTGTCGCGCTCACTCGTGATGCAAATGTCATCCATTTCTACTGCAGCTTTTGCGCAAAAATGCCCCCTTTTACTTCTGAATATTTAAATTATTTCCAACACAAAATAGCAGTAGCATCTAGATAGAAACGATCAGCTCCTTATTTTCTATTTTCTTTCTACTTTAAAGAACGTTTTTTAATCGAATCACAATTATTAATCCCAGTTGTTGGTCAAAACTGCACGTGTTACATGTAGTCCTCCATGGATTAGTGACATTGATTGGATGCTTGATGAAGATTATGAGCTGCAAATTTAATAGTTGTGTTTTTATTTTATTATGATATAAAATGCATTTTTTGTGTGTATTACAGGCCTGTTTTTTTGTGTTTTTTTTTAGACCGGCCTCCACGTGCAGCAGCACACTTACTTTTTTTTTTTTTTTTTTTAACACACACATATGGCAGAAAAGCGACTTTGGGGAATTCTCCGCAAATGAAAGCTGCATAGATTCATCGCAAGAGTTTGCGCATTTTTGCAAGAGCATCAGAAAGCCTCTAACTTAAAAAAAAAAAAAAAAACACATCCCCCCCCCCCCTTTTTTTAAATACTGGTTTGTTGCAGCGAATTAAGAGGAAATCAATTAACGCCCATTAATCTATTGTCTCTCGCTCTCCATAAAAGCTGATTTTCGGCCGTAAATTTCAGACACTTCTGTGGCTTGCCGCCGCATATTCGCATTAAATCGATGCAATTCCCGTCGCTTTTTAATTATGGCACACTTAAAGTAGCCTGTGGGCTTCATAATTTATTTGCAGCCCCCCCATACCCCCCTGCCTTGCACGGTGCAGCTCGCTATAACCCGCCATACGTTGAGTGTGTCAGGCCCAAAACGCTGATTTAAAGCCGAACTAGCAGCACTTACATGATAATATATACCGTTAATTAAATGAGCTTCAAGCATGTCCTCACTTTTAGAATCCCCCCCACATTCAGACAGACTTTTCTTTATTATTAATATGCCTCACAGAGTCACACACACTGAGTAATTGCTCTACATGAACAGGTGATGAGATGTTTGGTGTTCATGAGTTCAACTTCCTGCACTGGTTGGGATTAAATTTAGTTTTTTTGCAAATCAGAATCCAACTTTTGCAGATATTTGCTCATTTCTAGCCAACAACATGCCTCTGGTGTAAATCTGGTTGGATTAGAGTTGTGAAAAATAAAAGAAAGTTGGGGGATTTAGAAGTAAACCTCTGATGCACCAACAGGGCCGTACAATAGATTTTAAAGAGGCAGGGGCTCGACACTTAAGAAGGAACCATACTGAGTGACAAGACAAACAAACAAAAAAAGAAACTAATCTAAAATTATGTTTTTTTTTATTTGTTTTTATTACAAAATATAAACATTTGTGGCTTACAGCCATACCGTCCTGATCAGGAAGCTAAGGAGGGTTGGGCCTTGTTTGTGTAAAAAAATTGAATGCAAATATTACAAAATTAAGAGAAAACTAAATATTTAATTAATTAAATAAATTATATAATTTTACCTAATTAATTAAATTATGTGATTTCAGATGAGCTGTAGCTTAAAATCCAACAAGTACCTTCAAATTACATTTATTTTGAATTAGCAATGTATGAGTTCACTCGATGAAAGTGAAATATTGAAATTGTCAACAAGTGAGGAGTGAGATATGGCGCTTTAATGAGCAGGTAAAAAATATTTCATATTTCAGGAAAGGACAGCATTTGATTGCTGATTTAGTGTGTAGAAATTAAAAGAAAAAAAGGAAGATTGATACATTAAATGCAATTCCACTTCTTTGTCAAAATGAACAAAAATATTGCTTCTTCATTACTAAGGACTGAACTACATGGTGGTCATGCTAAAGACTATCACAGATTACCTTGGGGGAGACATTTTTGTTGTATCTGATTAACATCTGCCCACTTGTTGTCTGAAGAACCATAAAAAATAAAAACCCTGCAACTTTATCTTTCAGGAGTCCCAAAGCATGATGCTGCCACTAAATTAGTAAAGTTGTCTTTGGCTGGAATCCACTATATTTTCACACCTTATTTCAAAATTCGCTTCTCCAAATCAGAGATTTCCAAATCATTGGGATGTGATTGCAGAGGTGCAAGGAGGGCCAAATTATGTTATGCAATAAATAAATATACAGTACCATAAGTGACATGTAACATTTATTTATTTATTTTTTTATTTATTTATCAAAAACAAGAATAATATTTAAACATACTATCCCAACTTAAAAAACATCCCGTTAGATAAATAAAAACAAATTTAAAAGGAATTAACTAATGTAATGTCGTTAAAAAAAACAGATGTACTTCAAAAATAATATAACTACTTTTCTTCATATTCATAAATACATATAATATGAAATAATTCTATGTATTTTAGAGGGTCCCCAGTCTGTTACATTGGTATTTTTGGTATCATATGCTGAAATGTTTGTGAACACCTGACCTGGAACGTCCATACTGCACTAGGCCCACAGCACCATGCTGCCACTAATATTTGCAGGTAGCTTTTAAAAGAAATGAAACTCTTTGCATCAAATTCTTGTTTTTAAATCATTATTTCAACACCTGAAACAACTCTGAGTCCCACAGCATGATGCTGCCTCTATATGCTGGAGATTTGAGATACTCTTTAGAAGGAAAAAAATTATTAAATAACTTTTGTAATTGAAGAAAATCACAACTCAGGCACATGTAGGTCCCTGTATCTGCACTTGATGCTCCCCAGTCCCACAGCATGACGCTACCACCATGCTAGACAATAGAAAGAGACTTATACATCTGCAGGTCGATACTTATAGCCGATATTAGCAGTTTGATTTTTCTTTCATTGGTATCACCTGATACGTGGTGGATTAATTAGTACTTTCAGATGCAAAGGAAGCGCATGCAATTCCCACTTCCTCTATTCTTAATATTTTGTTTGATTCATTTAGAGGTGTTTGTTTTTTATTTACATTTACACTTGTGTAAAATTGGCCTTTTTGTATTATTTTATTTTGTTAATAGAGGAAGAAAAAGAGATATTAGAAATCATCCTAACATCAAAATAATTGGTATAGACATTGAGCTGGAAAAAAATTATATATATATATTGCTTGATCTCTACAAGACAGAACAGAAATGTGAAGCTTGATTTACTGTTGAATGAGACGTTACTGAAAATATGATGCAATAGGAGAGGCATGCAAAGTCAAACAGCAACGGCAGACAAATCAATCCTAAAAAGAAAAGGAGGCCACTTCCACTGGCGTGGAAGTAAGTGACAGGCAACAGATCAGGGAAAGATAAAGTGAAGAGCAGCTTTCTGAGTCACAAGAGAAAGGTGTATGTGCTTCTTCCTTTGTCGCCTCCTCCAACCTTCCGGGAGTGACATCAGAACTACTCACACTTTGACTGTTTATGCAAATGGTCGAGATTTTCCTTTACTTTTTAAATGTCCTGTTTGCCTGCATCACAAACGCCTAATCGAAACTAATAATCCGTTTTAAGCAGAGTAATTAAGAAATAAAACAAATCCACCTGCAAATCAAATCTGCACTCATATAGTCTCTGCTGATTCGTTCTTGTTTTTGTTTGTTGAACAGTGGCGGTCCCTGAGGACAAAGAGAAAAGATGTGGGGTGGAATCTACCTACCCGGGATTACATTAATAAAAGTATTTATTTCCCTCAGGGAGAGAGGCGCAAATCATTCCAAATCCCACTAAAATTAGATTACAGAAGAAGGAGTGCACCTTGGATAAACCCTTCTCTCTTCGCTTGTTTAACCAACTCAACATATCTAGTTTTAGGTATGTAGATGGAAGACAAGTGGAGGTGGTGGTCTATCATAATTAGATGGAATCAGGCACTCAAATTAAAAGAAAACAACAGGCGTCCGGACATATCCTCAGATATGCTATGGAAGTAGTCAACCTCCATCTCTCTGGTCAAAATGAAACAAAGAAACAAAACACAAGAAAACAAAAATATCACTTTGCATCGTTTGCTAAGTCATTATGTTCGGGCAAAGCCTGGACGGCTAATAAATCAGAGGCTGTTTACGACCTTGCCGGTGCTGATAAGGCAATAAATACACCGCCTATTACAGGTAATGCAAATACAATAATAGGGCTGTAACTTTCTCGCCCCCTCCATGCGTTGTTTTTGTGGCCTTGTTTTTGATATTTATAAGGGAAATGGGAAGGGAATGTCACATTATAGCGGCCCCAATCAGGGATAAATGATGGCCCCCTGTTGCATCGCTGCAGTGCGGTCCCTCAGACACATTTGTTTGTTTCCATACCGCTGGCTGGTGGGGTTCCCCTGACTCAGAGCCAGGCTTCTCTGCGTAAAAAACCTGCATAGCGTATAACACAGAAACTTGTGCACATATTCCTTTATTTTTATTTTTTTTTTAAGCGAAACAAAACTCCTGCACTGAAAGCTTGCAGGATCCAACTGATGATCCGTGATGCTTGGCAAATGAGCGGAACATATGCAGCTCTAATGGGACCTGTGCAGGTTGGAAACTCGGGAATCGGAGTGGATAACAAAGCCTGTTGTTTAGGCAGCGTCTCAAAGACAACATCGGGTGTTTATGGTCTGTTTCACCTATAGAGCAGAACTTGTAAACATTCTGCGTTGTACCAAATCAGTTTGGCGCCCAATTCTAAGCAAAATCATCAGGAAATTACCTTCAAATATAAAAGAAAAGCAAGTTTATCTTTTACTTAATACAAGCTTACTTTTACAGTATGTTTCCCGTTATATATGTGAACATATTTTAACCTCCAGGCATCATCGACTTGACTGACTTAACCCCCACCGTTAGCACCAAAGTAAACTTTAAAGCCAGTTTTATTCTTTGTCTCCCATTTGCCTTTTTAAAGACTTAACCTGTTAGGTGTCCCACGAGTAGAAGAACAGCAACTGATTCAAATTGTCCTTTTTCAGTTGGTTAAAAAATTGTTTTTGGTGATTTTTGTCTGGCTAGTTAACAGGTTGAAGGGGCTAAAACGGGTTCATTTAGGCTATATTATACAGTCCTTAATAGTCTAGATGTATTTTTAATCATTTTTAGGAGGAAAACCGTCTAAATAGAACTCATTTGACCCCTTTTTTTTCTCACGAGAGTACGCACGAGAATTTGACTTATAGTTCATGTGGATGTAGCGTTAGCAATGGTTTGTTAATCATTGTTTTTCTAGGTCTCTTACATGATTGGTAGAAAGTTATTCTGGCCCAAACATTCTCTAATGAGTCCATGATTGTTGGAAACATCTTTTTTTGGTGGAAAAGAAACAGGAGTTGGTGAAAGCAAGGGAGGCTAATGTTGGGATTGACGTAAATACAGGAGGAGGATCAAAATCTTCCTCTTATAGGCTTTTATGGTTTGAACAAGCCAAGATGGAAAAAACAAACACATTTTAACTTTAAAGCTTAACTCTAACACCCATATATTGAGAAGAAAAAAGTCAGACTTCCAGGTGATGACATCCCCAAAAACATTAAGGCGTCCCTCCTGGCCCTGTGTTGATGCTACTAATAGTTTTTATCCAAATAAATGACACTATCTTCTGATTTGTATGTGTACAGGATACTTTGGTGTCATTTGAGTAATCATTATCATATAAACTTTATACATTTCCCCATTATATATTGGCATTAGAGGAAGTTTAAGCAAATATTATTAACTGAAAAATTTAGTGTATTCCCTTTTAATGTATGGGTACTTTGGGTCCATTAGGAGGAAAATGAAATTCCCTTTAAATTAGCAATTTACTGCCATACATCCATATATACATAACTTGTTCTTATGTGTGGTAATCCTATATAAAAGATTTGGTGAACTAAACCATTTGGGCACTAATTTGCTCTTTGAAATATATTAGATGTATTCTCACTATATGGGTGTAGGTCAGTTTCAGATGAACCTGACATAATGAATCCCCTTAAAAATAAGAAAATAAACAAAAATCTTTCCCTTCCACAGAGTCTATCATTATCAGTTGATCTGTATTACAATGTTTTGGAGAAGCATATGTATTTTTAAAACCCAGAATGTAACTGAAGAGTTGTATCTAAAAACGCTTCCAGTTTTGGCATCAACTAGTTTCATTCCGGTTTTTTAGCATAAATTCATCAGCAGCAATAATTGCTGGTTAGGTCTGCCCCTGTTGTTGGTGATATAAATGGCCGACGTGTGATATTCATGCAAAAGCTTGTGCGGTCACGTTCAGCAGCTGAGGGAGTCTTGATTCATGCAGGCATTATGCACGGCGGACGCTTATGGCACCTCTCTGCGATGCCGTGCACACCGGCCCATTTGTTTGGAAATGGGTTTACATGCATCTTCCTCTGGATGGCCCTCCCTCCTCTCCCTACTCTCCCTTAGCTTACAACCCCAGCACACTCACTCACCCAGACTGGGCAAACTGGAAACATACAGCTGGATGATCTGAAACAGAGGGTTTTCATTTAGGTGATGTAATTCACCCTCTGCCAGCCATGTTGGAGAAATTAAGCTAGGCTGTTGCAGCTATAAAAAGCTGTTTAAAGCTTTAGGTTCAGTATCCTATAGTCATTTTCACAGATAAGCGTAGAACTGGGGCTAATTTTCATACAGCAGGTGTTATTTTCCCATTTTGTAACCACTGATTTTTCGGTATTCAGTTCTTGAAATCGTGGTATAGCCAATAATACCTAATCTAACAGACCTCTAAAGAATGTGGCGACTTAAAAACATGGAGCTAAACACTTAACTTGGCCATGATTGATATAAAACAATTGATTTATCTTTTTACAACACAAATCTGATGCTTCCTGGTATGTTCCAAACCCCCAGGTTTATTATTTCATAAAATACTGAAAGAATCCATCAAATGTTTAAGTAAATCCTTCAATGTGGTTAGATATGAAAAAAAAAAATCATCTTTTTTAGGGTTAACACAGATTTTGTGATTAGGATTATTCAACATGGTTAAAGGTGATAGCTACAAGTTAAGGTCCTCCTAGCCAGTATGTGGCAAACTCGACCGGTCTCTTTAATGTCCTGCTTTCCAGCTGATTACTAGTTCCGTTAATGCTAAATGTTGTTAACTAACCTGTCCAGAGGAAAAGTCGCAAACGCTGCTTCTTCTCTGAGCCCCTTTGCTTCTGTACAGTAAGTCAGTACCAAAGCTTAAAATTTTTAGACAGATGTTCACCCTCTTTTTACGTAATTTTTTTCTTGAATCTGACATATGTAACACTGAGAATATACAATTACACAGGCTTTCTAGGCTCTGGCAGTGCTGATATCCACGTCATGTGATTTGAACCTACTGCTCCTGTTGGTGCAAAACTTTTTTTGTTATTGTTGGCATTGTAACCAGATATTTGGACATTCTGTGAGTGAACTATTTTTGAAACATTTATGGTTTTAAACAAAAAAGTTGTAGCTTTGACCTTTAAGTTTAGGTAATAAGAAGTTAGGACAATAGAAAGGTTGTGGAAAGTGAACACATGATTTGGTTTATAACAAAATGATAGATAATCTATTTATGAAGATAACAAGGCTACATTTACTTTAAACATAATAATGACATTTATTGTAGAACAATGATTTGGTTCACTAAAATGATGACATGCTAACTCTAGGAAATGTAAAAGGTTGGCTAGCCTTAGGAAAGATATAAATGACATATTTTTTTTTTAATGGAGAAAACAATAAACACAATTGTCAGGCTAAAAGATATCTATTTTAGGTCTAGAAAAATTACTGATAGGGTTTATGCTAGCATGATTAGTTTGTAGCAAAGATCAACCCAAGGAAACTATACCGAGAATACTATGTTAAACAGGCTAACATGGCTTAAAAATAACAACATGGTTCAGTTTAGGAAAATAAATCCTCTTTGTTAATGCATAAGGATATATCAGTATGAATTGTGTCGTTAAACTTGCATCATGACATTAGTCATATCACCAACTTCTTGCCAATTCCCACTCTATTGTTGATTAATAAAAGGTTTAGGTTTTTAAAAAATCAACATTATTTAGTTAAATAAGAGCATTTACAAAATTAGGTTTATGAAAAATAATGACAAGAACGAGAGTGGAGAATATTTTTACGTTGCTAAATTCAAGAACAAACTGACATATTTTGAAATTGATTTAAACTGTTGTTTAATCCATCAAAGAAACAAATGAGTGCTTCATTTATCTGTGTCTTAGGGAAAGTTTAATGTGGCTAATGTTTGGCTGATGTCACTGAAAATAACACAGAATACTTTCTTGCTGCGTAATGGGGATTTATCAACGTGAATCCAGATTTGAGGAGGGACAACCCAAGTTTTACTGAATTTCTAAAGGCTTATTTAAAGACTCTCATCAGCAGATGCCAGGAGAGGATCATGCATTTCCCTAATGTTTAAAAGATTTTTTTCTATCCTTAACAGAAATTCTTGCCAAGAAATGCTTAGAGAATTTTATCAAAAATACAAATGATCTCCACACAACCTCTTAGCTTCTGAGTTTGAGAGTCTCCATCAGTGAAACCAGACAGACTGTAAATGAGACAACTGCTAAAAGTCAGATTTTAGACAGTATGTCCACACCTTTATGAACAGCCTCTCTTTGCTGCTTCACAGTAATGTTGCAAGCCCCACTCCCCCCTTTTATGGTTTGTTCCCCTCTTAGTGTCTCCTTGTGCCTGTCTTTGTCCAGATTTGGCACGAGTGGCACCACAAAAGTGGCTTTTCGGAGGCTATACCCCTATGAGTTCACACCCAACAGACACTCACTAGACGGCGTTGGCTAGCACTGCATGCCGAAGTACTAAACTATTCAGGTAGTTTGGGAAGTCAACCTCTTTTCAGCGTGTTTTCTATTCCAAGGGGATCTTTAACTTCTAGAAAAAACCAGCAGTTAGAGGGGAATTTAACAATGAAGCTCTGAATTTGAGTACAATAGAACTTTGTTGCCGGAGAATTGCCTCAGCATGCACTGTCAAGTCAAATATCTCGCTCGACTTTTGGCTTGTCAGCTGTTGGTGCTGGCGAACATGTGCACTGAATATTCTTGAAAATCCCTTCGGACAAGCACTTTTGAGACCTGCAGCAGGTTTTCCATCCCGATATAGAACCTTTTTCACATCATTCAGGAATACCTATCACCACCGTTAAGAAAGCGGTGTCAGATTTAACACATCCAGCGTCATCGGTTTGGGACAAAAAAGCTACTTTTCTTCACCACATCTGGCGGCACACATGCTGCTTTTCATATCGCCTCAAACTAAAGCCTCAAAAGCCAAATCCAGGTCCTCCACGGGGACGCCTCCATTGTCTGCCTGAACTTTATATAACGCAGGGTGTCATGTAAAATGAAATTACAAGCAGCTCTGGTGTGCATCTAGTTATCCTCTGAGTGTAACCTTCATGGTGGAGGTGTAAGCTTAGCGAAGCATTCTCTGCAGTTATGGCTGGTTTGGAATTCCATCCGCCGTGGTTTGCACGCTTATGTTCGTCTAAGACTTTTCTGGATTAGTCCACAAACAAATCCCCCTGCTTCCTAGCAATGACTAACATGCGTCTCAATGCTTTGTCAGCATCTCTAAATGATACGGTTATGTAATGCTGCTCTTTTCTTTCACTCAGTATTTCTCAGTCTGAGACAAAACTGCAGCAACAGGAGCTTGTGTTAAACCTGAAAAACTGATGCTATGTTTTATGGATAAATGCAGTTCATGACCATTTGTCTTAAACGTCCTATTTGTTGTGTGTTTTTATACGATGAAGATAGTCTTTTTTATTCTAAAACATATTTTTAGCTGTTGAAATTGGTGCTTAGAGTTAAGCAATGTACACATAATACACATATTAGATTAAGATATGAGAAGAAATGATTTATAAGTGTCAAACATTTGAAAATAAATGGTATGAGAACAGCAGACAGGATAAACTCTTAATATTGTTATTAAATAAATAAAGATAAACTAGCAAACTACTGCTATGGTTCATATATTAAAATACCAATGCTATGATTAGAAAAAGGTCACGTTTGAAACATTAACACATCATTGCTATGGGTGTATTATTTAAGTGAAAACTTAATGGTTAACTTGCATGTTAAATTTAAAATTTTGTAGCACACTAATGCTGTAGCTGAAGGATTTTCCTGCCAAATTAAAAAATTAGCATAATATAGCCAAGCTAAACTAGCATGCTCAGCTAGTTTCAGAAATTAGCATGCTAATGGAAGTTTAGCATGTCAACTCTGGGGTTAAAGAATTAGCATACTTAATATGATTATTTTTATCTGTGGTGTCTTTAGTTTAGCTTTACATTATTTAAACATCATAAACATGTTAGGAGATAAAAAAGTAGGTTCTATTATTAATGAGTTAGATAGTTATGTAAAAGTGATTGAAATCAGGCAGCAGTTGTATATGCTTGGGTTAATAAATATTATATTCTTAATTTGCTGTAGCAATATAGCTATAAAAATCAGCACATAAAACTGTGGCCTAGTTTACATAACAAATTTAACTTTGGTGAATTTTTATTAGATATGAGGCACACCTTTTTAAAGGGAATTCTATGTAAACTGGTATGTAGTCATCTAAAAATAAAATACTAGTTTTAAGGGTGTCTAAAATTGCTTTTTTGATGATTTAGCCTTTATTTTGAAGTTTTTTAGTAGCTTGGATAATAAATGACTTCCTCAACCCTATTGATGACCAAGTACCTCCTTACAATCCCTTAGCAAAAAGTAGTTTATTCAAGTATACTTAAAGGGCACGAATTTCATACTTAAAATCAGGCATTGCACTTAGAGTTTACTTATTCTAAACTATATTTCATATACTTAACAATAGTATAGTCAAGTGTAATTGACTATACTATTGTTTACTTTATTGTTTACTAAAGTATACTTTAAGTATACTTTAAGTATACTTTAGTAAACTTAAAAATGTCCCAATTTAGTACACTAAAAGTACATGTTCGGTATACTTTCTAAACTTATACTTAAGTATTCTTAATAGAATTTACTTCAAGTATACTACTTTTTGCTAAGGGATATACTAGTCAGAGAAACCCAAATTTAGTCAATGAGTTGGACACATCCAAAGCAAAGTATTTTGAATTAAAATGTATAAGGTGAATATAAAACAAATGAATTTCAAATCATATCTTATTGTAATTTGTTTCCTCCAAAATGAGTTATCTTCAGTCATTAGACCATACTGTATTACAAATGTTACATAAATGTTTTACACATTTGTCAATTGTAAATGTGTAGTAATTCTTTAGTTCTTACTTTTGAGGGTTATTGAAATTTGCACCTTTTTTTTCTTTTTCTTTTTCTTTCAGGAGACCTCACTAACTTTGGTTCCCATTGCTCCTCATTCCCCTTGATGAAGAACCTCTGGGGGTAAGGGCCCTGTGTGTTTATAAGTCCAAATGTGTGTGTGTGTGTGTGTGTGTCCTCCCCAAGCTAAAGCGGACGCTTGGTCTCCCTAGCTTCCGTTTTTTTTTTTACCCCTTTCCATGCCTGCTGCTGCTGTTGGAGTATTCACGCTCCGGGCTGTTTTTCTTTGAGAGAGAGAGAGAGGCAAGAGGAAAGACAGAGTATAAAAATATGCAAATGCTATTGTCGAAGCGGCAGAGCGAGAAGGGGGTAGAGGTGCACCTTCTCACCTCCCCACGAGCCACTGATACTAATCCATCCATCCATCCATCCATCCATCCATCCATCCATCCATCCATCCATCCATCCATCCATCCATTTACACCCCCATTGTAAGACCTGGTAGGTGGGGAGGATATCGGATGAAGGGGTGCTCCAAGGGGCCCACAGCGTCAGGATGTTAGAATATACCAAAAGGCCAGGGTTGTCTGTCTTACTTTGTTTTTTCTTGATCCACTGCAAGATACAAACTGGCCCACACAGGCGAGTCTTTCAGCTTTACTGTGAGCCTTCATCATAAATAACCTGTGCCTAACAATATGCTTGTGACGACCCGCAAATCTGTGAGGCAGTAACAGCCAGTAAATCTGAACAGAACAGGTAGAGACAAGAGAGGCAGTAATGCTGGTTGTTGTTAACCGCGGCCATGCGCATTAAGCAGATAGAATTTTATTGTTGCGCTTCATTAAGTCACGTTCTGCCGTGCCACCTTGCTTGGCTTAACCTGTTTGCACCTTTTGTTGTCAGTGGGTTGCACACAAGAGTCCTTAAAACAGCCAAAAACATCATTTCACAGGAATACTGCCAGGCACACCTAAATAATAACTGTTCTAAAAAAAAGTAAAAAAACAAACAACAATTCACTGGAATTGTTTCCAAGTTTGAAAGACTAAAAAATAATATTTAGTCCTCAATAAAATTGGTAAGAAATCCACGTAGAACGCAGTTTTCAAACATAATTTTGATCCAAAGTAGACACTTGTTACTCATTAAAAAAGATAAATAGCTTATGTCAAACAGCGTTATTAAAAGTAGTGGTATGCCTTCAAAAATTCATTAAAACATTATCTTAGGTTTAACAAGGAGCCAATGTAAAAAACTGAAAATGACAGCAATCCAGCTGCCATAATTCTCCACTTACCCTGTGCAAATGCCAGCTTTAGATATACAAACTTTTTTAGATGTGATGTAGGCTTACAGGTGGGTTTATTTCGACTTACCTTGGGAAATCCAGGTAATTAAATCGTTTTCCCACATAGTGAAAAATGGAAGTGCATTTTAATACACAAATATTAATATTAGCAATTGATTTTTCAAATAAGGCTTGCTTAGGATATATGGATTCTATAATTACTTGCCATTGTCACCATTGGCTGTCCTGAAAGTCGTTAGGTGATGTCATTGCCTTATTTCTATATTCCGTAATGATGATCCAGCGCTTGGGAGAAAGGAATATCAACATTAGCAAGACAGAAAGTGATTAGAAACAATAAATATCAGTAAAACTAAAGATTAACTCAATAAAACAGTTTCAAGTATCCAGTAAAATTTGACCTAAACAAAAAATACATAATTAATCAAAGGATCTAATTTAGTGCAATGGTTTGAAAGCGTAATAAATACTTGTCTTCTGCATCCAATGTAAGGAGAGCTGCTCTTTTCATTTTTAACCACAGCCCTCATTGCTTGCTAAAGACAGTCAAATTAGAGCAATTAGTGTTAATGTTGTCAACAAGGTCTCCAACAACACATAAAAAAGTCCCTATATTTCGCACTGGTTACTTTTTTGGGAAAAACTTGCTAGAGTCGTCTGAAAAGTCACTAAATATACCAACCGATTGGCTGAGTTGGCAACAGACTTACTGTGTGAAATCAGCCTTTATTTGTGTTAATATACCTCTATATGCTAATGTTAGCATTATGGTGTATTGTAACCAATCTGGTTAGTATAAAAAAAAAATAGAGAACCTCAGTTGATACGAGTGTACATTTAAGCACATATGCTAAGTGATTGAGTAATGAGTAATTAATGCTTTAATTCCAACTAGTCTAGTGAGAAGTTAGTCTAGTGTTAGAAGTTTTGAAAATTCTTCTGGTGATATATAAAAAAAAAAGGGTTTAAGTCAGTTAAAATAAGATTTATGTTATTTTAGTTACTCAATGAGCAATAGAAAAATCTGAAAAAGTTAGTATTGATACCCCTAAACAAAATCGAACACAGATCTTCAGACGTCACCATTAACCATATTCTCATTATCAGTGCGTATGAAATCGTACGAAAAGTTATGCACACTATTTCGTACGTTTTGGACGTTTTTCCTCAAAAAAACCACATCAGTGCGCATGCGCTGGCAGACAGAAAAAAAAAACAGATCGTAAAGCAAAGATCGTAAAACGGACGTAAAATTGGGAAAAACAGTGCAATCATCACTTATTCATGTCTCTAACTACATTGCTTGCTGTTTTATATCTTAGGGTTAGGGTTAGGATTAGGGCTAATTGTAATTTATATTCTATATTGGTGAATGGTGCTTCAAATGCGCATGCGCATACGACGAAAAAAACGTCCAAAACGTACGAAATTACAGTGCATAACTTTTCGTACGATTTCATATGCACTGATAATGAGAATAGGTTGCACCATTTGTATAATATAGTATCATGGCTGCTTTTGGAGATGATCAAAGCAGTGCTGATTTGAATGTAATCTTTGAAAATCTCTTTCATTGTCCATCCTCTGAAAATAGAACAAATGCAACCCAATAAAAATTATAGGAACACTGAAACAGTCAAGTAAACACTGAAGGTTGCTGTTAAAGCAATTTCTTCATGGTATGGTAGTGGCAGTGTCATGCTGTGGCTCTACTAAGACTTGATCCAAAAGTGGTTAGAGTCTAAAGCAGATATATTCCGATTCATCGCTGTGACTTATGCTGTAAATAATACATTAAAAGGTCAACCGCAGCATGATGCGGCCGCTATCGTGCTTCAGCACGGGAACAGTGATTATTATTTAGCAGGTTTCTATTTGTGCACCATTTAGAGAGCATTTTCCTTCTGTTTCTTGAGTCACAGCAAAATGCACAGTTTTTTTGCATAAAGATCATTGGACGATGACATTAGTCGTGTTCCTGGCATTGTCCAGAAAAAGAAACGAAACCTAACCGGAATCCACTCAGGGAGAGAGGGGCCCCATTTGCAAAGCCCTCACGCTTGCGGGAAGACTTTCTGAAGTGATTATGAAGACAGTTCAGATCAAAAGGGTTTGAGGAGTCTGAGAGAGGAGGAGAGAGAGACAGAGGCAGCAGCAAAATAAGAAGCTGGGTAATCACGCTGAAGCCCCTCTGCACAAGAAGATGGCACCGGTCCCCCTCCTACCTCCACCCAGCTGCTTTGCAAATGTAATGTGACACTTACGGATAAACAGATTATCAAGCTGAAAAAATAAAGAAGCAAGGCCGAACGGATGGGCCGAAGAGAACCGGCTACAACTTATAGAAATTAGAGCGGCAGAAATAGTTTATTTAATGAACTCCGGGGGCCGGGCAGTGTCAGGGAAATGATGATTAATTCTCCGGCGCTGATACAGGTCTAAATGATATAATTTGGGAATATTAGCGGGAACATTAGATGATGAGGCAGAGCTTTCTCGTGCTGGTGTCGAGTCGGAGGGGCTTCTCTTCTTTTTCTCTTTTCCTTCGCTAGTTATTATAGATTAATCCATAATCCGCACAACTTAAAGACATTTTGTCAGCGGAGCTCAGGGATAGAAGCTGTATGATTTTTTTTTCCTCCTCTTAAATATATCTCTACTCCTGCTTATTTCCACTCAGTGTGATGTCACATCGTCACACATTTTCCACTGAACGTGCTCCAAAACATCTCATTCTAACAGATCCGAGGTGCGTCTTTATCGGTTTACGTAACCGGAAATTCATCATGCACACCACTCTGTGTGTAACCTGGAAATAAATGATTCTAAGGTTTCCGACGCTCCCAATGTGACGACACGAATCATGTTTTTTTAGTCGCTTATTTGGCATTCATATGTTTTTTTGTTCTTTTGTTCTTTCTCCACAGACTTTAAAGGATCTGAACCCGAACCGAACAAAGAGACAAAGGCAAGCTCCATATTTAATTCGGTATATTAGTTGCAGTCACACTTCAGTGCAAAGAGCAAATCTGTAAATCTGGAGCAGATTTAACTCCCTTAAACCACAGATCATCTACAAAATGTTGATTTTTCACAAGACAGTTAGCATGATGTTTCTTTGCATTGTCCTCAGCGTGAAAAATCTGTTTTGTGTTTTTGCAAGTGTGCAATAAAAACAAGGAAGCAGAAGACAAGCTCTGTGTCTGTTTTGTGCTCCCAGAAGTGCCTTACTTAGTAAGAAGAGGGTTCGTGTCTCTTCTCCTTCCTCTCTGTGTCCTGATTTACCCTTGTGGCTGGGACAAGCATCCCTTTGAGGACGCACAAACAGACGGACAGACGGAAAGGGTCTCAACAGTGACCAGCGCCTTTTCATCCCAGCACCAACCAAACCAAAAAATAAAATAAAATAATAAATTCTGCTTTTCCTTACTGTCAAACTCCTGTAAATACCTTTTTTTTTTTCGTGTGTTTGCAAATACAAATGCCAGAAAGCTGACAAGAGCAGCGAGACAGCGGCAGGAACAAAAAAAAAAGAAACCCTACGGAGACATGGATATAAAAATATCTCACCCGAAAGAGAAAAAGAGGGAAGAAAAAGCTGGAGTTCACCAGCAGAGATTTGGCTGGTTTTGTCACAGCAGCGTAAAAAACTTAAAAACATGTTTCACAGTAGCACAGTGAAGTTAGTTTCTTTAAAAAAAAAACAGATCAAAAGATTAGGCTGAAATGGAAAAAAAAAGTAAGTGTAAAAAAATAACTAAGTACACTTTATGTATTTCACACAGAAGGTGGTGTGGCGCTCTTAACACAATTCCAGTTTGGAAAGACATTAGCAATGACAACCGATTAAACGTGAGAGTTTTGGGGAAATAGATTTAAATTAACCAACTTATTTTTTTCTTGCGGTGGGAAAATAGCAGGTGTGAGTTATCACAATGCTGAGTTAGAAATACATTAGCAATTATTCATGCGTAAATAACTTTTGATAGAAAATTGGGGAGGAAAAGAGTAAGAGCTATAATTTCCAAAACATTGCAGTTTGTAATGGATTTAAGAGTTAAAGGTGGAGGATTTTAAAACACTGCGAGAATGGAAAGATATCAGCAATGGGAAAATAACAGGTTTACATGAGAACAGTGCTAAGTTGGAAGGACATTAGCAAGTAGCTTTTTAGATACTTAATTATGTTAGAAAATTGGAAGAAAATAGATCAAGAAATAGAGTTTTCATTGTTCTTTTGTTCGTAAAGATTTAGGAGTGTCAAGACAGTAAAACATCTGCAATGACCTAACTTTATAGGTAAATTACTAGGGGTGTCAACAATAATCGATTCAGCGATACATTGCAATGCGGGGCATGCACGATTCAGCATCGATGCGGCAACGTGCCATAATCGATTATGTCACTATTTATTTTCTGGCCTCAAATGGACAAGTTGTGAAGTTTCAATTACTTCCGGGGGCATACCAACAACAATCAAGACGGCTGAGGCGGAGGGAGATGACCGCGATAGATGGGTAGGCTTAATTAAAAACGCACCAAAGCTTGGAAAGCGGATATCTGGGCACATTTCGGATTTTACGAAGTCAATGGGATTTTGATGCTTCGCAATGCATCGTAGAATCGAATTGAATCATTACCTGGTGAATCGTAATCAAATCGAATCGTGAGGGCAGTGCCAATGCACACCCCTATAAATTACTATGCTAGAAAATTGGGGATTCATTTATTAAGAGATACAATTTCCACAATTATCTATCCATCAAATTTCTGACACGCTTTATCCCAGGCGGGGTTGTGAGGGGTGCTGGTGCCTATCTCCAGCTGTCTACAGGTCTACAGGTTGCCAGCCCATAGCAGGGCAACACAGAGACAAATAGGACAAACAACTACTAACCGACACACTCACACCTAAGGAGAATTTAGAGAAGCCAATTAAACTAACAGTCATGTTTTTGGACCGTGGGAGGAAGCCAGAGTACCCGGAGAGAACACATGCATGCTCAGGGCCACTGAGCAGCCCAATTTCCACATTTATAGAGTTTGTAAAGTATTTAAGAGTCCAATGATTTCTAAACAATGTCTGTACATCAGCAATGACTTCCCCGAGTAGCTTGTTGTGTTTTAAAGTTGTGGACAAAAGACGTGGGACTCAACTTCTGCAGTTGAGGAGGTAACCGGTGGTTGTGTAACCCAATGCCAAGATATCAAGAGATAAACAAAGAACCGTAGGGTTTTGTTGTGAATTAATGTTCAAAAATCTTGGGAAAATATATGTGCAACATGGCTAACTACCTCACCCTTGCTGATTCTTATGGATTTAGAGAGAGTGTAACAAAATGAAAAGTAAGGAAAGACCTCAGCAACCGGTTGCATCAGAACAAGATGATGTTATGAAACGTCTCAGCAATTAAAGAAGCCTTTACAAAATCTGAAGGTAAAGCAATGATTGTCAAAATGTTTAACAGGACAATTTGAAAAGGACTGGGGAAGTATTACTTTTTTTGGCTTGTTTGTAACCAACTTTATCAGGAAGAAATGGCTAAATGGTCCTTTAATAAAAAACATCAGATAGATTGTGACTGATGGTATTATGTTCTGGTATTGATGGTTCTACAAACTGCTGAGTTACACAAATGATTGGTCTCACATCCTAAAAATATGGAATTTAAAAGAGGGAGCACTTCCTATTTTCTTCGTTGGACAGTAATCAATGATATCTGTGAATGCACATGTACAACAGCATGGTAAGTGACTTGTAGAACTGCTGAAACTTCCTCATCCACTCAATGTGTCAACTAGAGATGTCAATTTGATTGGCTGGTAGTGAGGGCAGACGGCTATCGATTGAAGGGCTCATTAGGAGAGTGCGGCCTGCTGGGAGTATCGGGGCTGACACCGTTAACACCTAGCTCCGCCGTGTTGACCGCTCTTTAACGAACGGCCATCAGCCAAGCGGGGACCCCAGCCATTGACCCGCTGGCCAGCTGCAATCCCTTACTGCCAGGGCGGAGTGTGAGTAAAGTGCTGCCATGTGTGGAGGTATTGATCCGGACACAAAAACTCATGAACAAAAGAGACACCATATTTGTAGCCTTGGAAACAACAGAAATAATAATAAAAAATACTGTTTTTTCCTGCCAAACACATGTTTTCAGCACCTAGAGAGATATAAAGATGTTAACCCTTCCCAAATTACTCAACAGCATCTGTTGTGCCATATGTACACAAAAGTTGGCCTGTATTTCTAGGCCAGAAGGTATAAGGTGGTTGGGATTTCACACGTTGTCAAATTGGAAGGAGATTCGCAAAGACCTTTAGATATAAAGTTAAAGGGCAACGGTTATGGGTAGATACATCTACATACAACTACATCCTTTGAGGTTCTACAGAACTTAAGAGGCTATATAGCACGGTTATGTTAACACAATGCCAAGATGGTAAGACTTTGTCAGTTAACATTAGAGTCCCTGTTCATTTTGTAACATCAGGAAATATTATAGATTAAAAAGATACGTAATTTCTATCTGTTTCAATTGGATTTAGAAAGGAAATAAGAACTATACCATCGAAATGGACGGATAAGAGGACTGATCTTCAGAGCATGATGTGATAAAGATGGACAGTGCATTCTCTTGCCACTCACCCACCGATAATGTCATTTATTCTGTCTTCATGTTTTGGGACTTCAAATCATCCCTCAACACTGAGCAATGATTCAGTTTTTTCCTTCTCCAACATAAAGTGATGTCATATTTTATTCGTCGAAAGCAAGAAATTACTTATTTATTCCTCAAACTGTGAATTTCCAAAGTTTATTTCTCACTACGTAGGAATTTTCTCTATTTCCTGAATAATAAATAAAAAAATATATATGTTTTTCAATATTGAGCATTTTAGCCACACTTGCGTTGAGCCCTTATTGAGTTTATCAATTGAATGGAGCAAATCTGTAAGATTTTCACTCATTCTATCTCAAGCAATTTGAGACCCTCCATCCCCAAATCAATTAATCGTTAGATTTTTTTCATCATTTTTGATATTTCTTTATTAGATTAGATTCAACTTTATTGTCATTACACAGGTACAGGTACAAAGCAACGAAATGCAGTTTAGGTGTAACCAGAAGTGCAATAGCAGCAACTGAAGGATAAATAAAGGTTCCATAAATACAGGACATGGGTTTCTACTCAATAAGTATAGAGATGAATACCATTATAAACATAATCTTACTAGTAGATGAATATAATATAGACAGATCGATAATGTTTTCCTTCAACATAGATGGATCCCCACTGTTTCCTCAACGCAATGTGAATAAAAATGGGACAATTAGGTAGAAGCTGAATGTACAACAAGTTTATGTTTCCATAAAGACTGAATGTTGTGATGGTACACATTTTTGCTAAGTGGTGATTCTATATTCATCATGTTTGACGATTCCTAACTGTTTGAGTTTTATTTCTTATAAATTTGCATGACTTATTTTTCAATTATGAGAATCGAGTTAGAATTGTCGGATAATAAGATATGAAGAGAATAATGTCATAACAACATTATTCAAAGTTGTAATTTTATGAGGCACAAAAGTTCTTCTTCTTCTCTAAATGTTACAATTTTTTTTTGGTTATGTTATAACTTTATGCCGATAATGTCATGGCTTTATATTTTAATATTACAAATTAAATTTTTATTCCTGTATTATTAGGATATTATTCTTGTAACATAACTTTATTCTAGCCATATTACAAATTTAATCTAGTAATATGATTTTATTTTCGTGGTGTTCACAACTTTTTTCTTGTGATGATTTCATTCTGATAATGTTACAACTTCAATCTTGTAATTGAAGGATTTTATTCTAATAAAGCTACCAGCTTTTTCCTAAAATTTTAATATTTTAGTAATGTGAGTTTATTTAAGTTATGTATTTTTTTCTAGTTATATTATGACATTAGTCTGTTAATGTTATGATTTCTTTCCTCACAATATTAACACTTTACTCTAGTGATGTAATGACTTTGTTCTGGTGATGTAAAGACTTTAGTCGGGTAACGTTATGCCTTTATTCTAGTAATGTAATGACTTTATTCTAGTGATGTAATGACTTTATTCTAGTAATGTAATGACTTTATTCTAGTGATGTAA
>NW_015150606.1:827103-862013 GCF_000732505.1 Cyprinodon variegatus
GGGTAACGTTATGCCTTTATTCTAGTAATGTAATGACTTTATTCTAGTGATGTAATGACTTTATTCTAGTAATGTAATGACTTTATTCTAGTGATGTAATGACTTTATTCTAGTAATGTAATGACTTTATTTTAGTAATGTAATGACTTTATTGTAGTATTGTAATAACTTTATTGTGGTAATATATTTATTATGGTTATGTCTAACTAACCTCATGAATTTGCAACCCAAGTCCTCTAATGTAACAACTTTATTCTAAAAATGTAGGTTTTATTGTGTAGACTTAATATTATGACTTCTTTTTCATAATATTAGGACTTTATTGCTGTAATTTTATGACTTTAATCTCAAAGACAGCATATTATGACTTTGTTCTCATACAAATTATTGACTTTATTTTATTTTAATACAAATGTACGTCACCTAGTGTTTCCCTATTACTCTGTTGTACTTTTATAACAAACTAATGAGTTTGCTTAACATGACCCCTGCAGTATCAGCTCAGTGCTTAGCGAAAGCCTGCCACATGTCGCTTTCCTCGAGTATTTGACCGTTTGGCTGCTGAGATGTCTTCATAGCGAGTCTTGGCAGAGGTACAAGTCAACAAAGGCGGATTGGTTCAGCACCGGAGGGATTTAAGGGAGGAGAGAGAGGAGAAAAAAAAAACAGAGCTTTTAGAACAAGCCTCTGGTTTATGACAACTGCATTTATTTCTTTGGCATTCAGTGAAATATCATTAGCTGTGCTTATCAGATTAGTTAGAGAAAAGGATTAACATGACTGTGAAATACTTAGACACTCAGTCTGAGCTGTTTTTGTCTGTAGAAGTCGATCTGGTTTAATCTTAGCACGCCAATGCATTGATAGTTAAAAACAAAGGTATTTGGTGGAAAGTCTGGTGAGTCTGATGAGGGACGGCGTCCGCAAAGTGAACTGTCAGAGCTGAGGAAATATTTCAAGGCAGTGGGAAAGTGAAAGATGAGAAAAATAACAGCACAATGAAGCCAGGCTGCAGCATGTGTGCGTGTGTGTGGGTGTGTGTGTCTGACTCTGAGAGAGAGAGAGAGAGACAGAGACAGGGGGTGGTGGGGGGGCTGTGATCAGAAAGTGAATGAGCCATTTCACCGGCTGTTTCTCTCACTCTCTCTTTCCCTCTCTCTCGGAGGGGAAGCCGTGGACAGCAGTGGAAATGAGCTCGGCCGTGCGGCGAGCGTGGCGACCTCGTGGATAACCCCGCACTGTTTGCACCGCTCTCCTCACTAAATGATGCCTACTGTATCCTGCCCAGGAGGAGGAGGAGGAGGAGGAGGAGGAGGAAACCTCGAATGAGACAGCAACCCACCCCTCCTCCTAGTTTGCTCCCACTAGTCTGTCTGGGTAACTTAAAGGGGCAAATAATCTGTTAGTTCAGTTTGTGAGGAAGCATTCTGACTGCTTACTTCTGACACTGTTGATTCATGATTTACTCGATGGTTTGTTCAGTTGAGATTTGGCAACACTGGAACCAAGACATGTTTTACCCAAAGTTTCTCTGCTAAAAAACATCAACCCCCCCCCAAATAATCAGAGGAAATTAAGCTTACCTTCCCTTTGCTATAGGACAGCATTTTATTAGCACTTAATACGGGTGTGAACTAGCAAAAAAGGCTAAGCAAATAGCCTTTTTAACACGGTTACCTATGTAAAAAAATAAGCTATATTAATGCATACAGTAACAGACACAAATCACTAAGTGCAATCAGCATGACCTATTTTTTTGTTCATTTGGCTAATACTTGTTTGACCTCTTGGTTAACTCATGAGGCATTAAAATGAAATATTAGTCAGCTAATCTTTTAAAATTCCAATATAAATGTACTATTCAGAAAATGAGTGTATATAAAGTAAAACATATTCCTAAAAGATGTGAAGGACTCAATCTCCAAAAATTTAACTTTATTATATGATGTTTACAGCCAGGTGACAAGTTTTATATAAACAAAACAGCATTCATGATAGACCATATGAAACTAACTAAATGGCACAGAGGCTGTGTTTGCTTATACATCCTAAATTCTTTTAAATTAATGCATAATAATTGACTTATTATGCATTATAAGTGCATAATAAGGCACTTATTATTGCAAACAGCTTGACAGACCAGCTTGCCTACAGCTAGTACTAGTCTGCGTGATTCAGACTCATCTACTGGTATTTCTGAAGCCAGTTTAGTAGAGCACTTGGCAGAGTTTTATAAGCAAAGGTATACTTGGACAGAAAAAAAACTCATGTTTTTTGTGTAAACGGTGCCCACCTTTACTTAACAAACAAGTCTGTAAGCCACGTCCACTCTAAATTTAAAGCGACATATCGAGTCAAAGCCTCCAAACTACCTTGGGAAATATCTGCTACTGAATGAGGAAATAAATAAATAATTTTTATACAGATCTTTTCAGCCAAACCTGAATGCACCTGTTTGTTTCTAAAGTTATGTGTAATTTGGCTAAATAAAGGCTACACAGCACATACAGTACAGGATAACTTGACTGCATTGAGTAGCTTATATTTCTGTCTATATATTATGATCATACATTTACAGGATGAAATATGAGGTTCTATTGTATACGATTGTGGCTTAATTTACCAAATAACTTTGAACTAGTTCATTTATAGGTTTGTGGACTTCGTTAATAAAAAAAAAGTGAACTATGCACGTGAACTTGTTAATTTTCATCTGTGTGAACTGAACTCTGAGCTTGTTCTTTTTAACTATGAACTGGCACAACATTGGATACAGTGGGCTACATCTGTTGAATGATGTAAGATAACTTTAGATAAAAATGTAAGTGTAATGTAGGTGAATTTGTTATATTTACTTGAAAATATGAATACATTCAAATCAAAAATATCTAGTCTTTTTCTGTTTTCTGCTTGTTTAAACATCTGACATCAGACACTTCTACTTTGCGAAATAGGGATACAAGTTTTCAATAAATTCATCAATCTAAATTGGACTGATCTTATCAATCAACTAATAATGTAATGAATAGCATAAGCAAGATGTTCTTGTTGCTCTCAAAAAATGTTAAAACTCACCTCGATGTAGTGTATTATTCTATAAATTTGGATATAACAATTTGCCAAAAATCAGCAATTAATCATAAGCCAATAATTTGTTAACATCCCTAATGAGAATACAAGTTCAGTTTTATTTCAAATCACTTCTCCTGTACAGCATCAATTCAGAACACATATCATCACTTTACAGAAACAGGTCATTTAGATCATCCAATCAGATTGGTTAAAATGTTTTATCTACAAAAAAAAGAAAAAAAAAAGATAATTGCATTCACTCATTGACTCATGTAGTATGTGGCAGTAGCAGACATCCGCTTGCATTGTGTCTTTGACTCTACAGCAATCCCTCACACTGAGCATGAATGTAAAGAGAGTAGAGAGGAAAAAACTTCAATTTAACAGTAAGAAACCTCTACTAGAACCAGGTTCAGTGTGAGCGTCTTTTTGCCAAGGTAAACCTGGGGTTCAAAGAAACAAAAACAGAAGGGGGACATAAAATCACAGATCTGTGCTTTCAATGTTAGAAAAGCTAACAGGAAACTAGCTCCACTTAACTAGTTCTGTCAAGGAAAACAACACTTTGGCAGACAAACTCTGAAACAGTTTTCTAGTCAACAGGATGAAAGAGAGCACAGTTAGCAAAAGCTGAGCCCATGGGTACGTGTAGTAAAAAAAAAAGGAATAAGCACTAAAAAATAGGCCTAAATCTAACACTTATAATTCAAGTTGTTGATATCAGCAGCCCAGGATATCTCTACAAGATGGTGTGACAGCCAAAGAGAGCATGAGACCAGATAATGCTAATATGATGAGAAAAGGTTAGGGAAAATAAAGTTAGAGGTTGAACTGACAAACAATGCAGAATTGTAGAATAGAGATAGAATGAAGCAGAGTGATGAAAAGTGGTCCCTATGTCCTGCAGCAGCCTAGACCTATAGCAGCATAACTATAGAGATAGCTCAGGATAACCTGAGCCACTCCAAGCCCTTAACTTAGTTAAATCAAGTACAGCTCCCACACCATAAATAAAAAAACAACTGTTTGTATTTGACAGAAAGGCATTGAGAAATATTTTTCAGGTGAAACCATTATTTCAAATGTCACCATGTCTGATTTATAGGTGATTAAACAAAGAAAAAAATATTTTTTTTTCCAAACTAAACACTACAAAACACCATAAAACCCCATTTGATTCTCTGGATGAACCCTCTGACTGTATAGATCCACATCTTGACCATAACTCAAGCAAATTTGGTGAATAAGTTGAAGCATTTTTTACTGGGAAGTGTGCTAGCCGGAAATGTGATTTTGGCACAGTGGTGCCAAAAGTGGCCGAAATGTGCCAAATGCATTTTTCCACTGATAAAATGGAATCTGGCCAAACAAATATGCTAATTTACATTATTAGAGACCTTCAGCATAAGGCAAAGCGTTTGCTCCTTAGATTTAGCCACTGTTTCATTGAAATTTCATTGAACACACAATAATATCACCAAACTGAATAGAAAATAAGAATAACAGAACAAGCTCATGTAACGCATGCCAGTTCCATCACCTGAAATGGTCGCACGGCCATTAGAGGGTGTGGCTAAAATTTGTTTAATTACTCCCGGAGAGTCAGACATGTCAGGTGGAAGTTTAAAATCTAATTTTATTTGTTTACACAGCAATAAAACAGAAAATATTTGTGAAAAAATTATTTCGAAACATGTTTTACAAATTTTAAAGAACCATTTTGAATTGGGCTCGGTACCAAAGTAACATCGGCTCAAGGGGCTTACTATATGCTTTATCTAAAGTTATCTGAAACACAATTAGATCTCCTCAACCTTTTAGTAGGTTTGTCATGCAGCTTGTTATTGATAACAGCCATTACAGTCGTTTCGAAAACCATGTGTTTATTAACACTTTACCTAGTTTTTACTTCTCATCTACCTTTTTTTAACATGTAACTACTTTTTTAGTAATGCATTTAAAAGCTTTACTTTAAATTATTTCAATATGCATCAGCTATGTGCATTTATTGTGGCATTTAAAAACTCAGTTGAAAGGATTATTTTCGTTTTCTTTAGTATGAGCGATCAATTTCTATATAATAGATGAAGAACTACTATAATTATGTTCAGTTTACACATTTATACATCACTCAATGATAGAATGATGATAACATCCAAAGCAGCTGGTCTTTTTTTTTGTGTAACATCTGCTTGCTGTGTGATCATAGCCATATTTGACCTTTGATCCTTATGCATCACAGCAGCAAGGGACCAAAGTAAAACCTCAACTTCTACAAAAGAGCCAGAATTATTGTGTTTCAAATGTCCTTTTACCACATTATGGCATTTGGATCATACAAAAGGTCCAAAAAGGGACAAACAAAAGGAAAAACGCATGTGTGCTAAAGGTAAAACAAGATGAGTTCCGAAGTCAACTGTGTTTTAACAGATAAAGTAACAATTTAAAGTGTTCTGTTGTTTAATGCTGGAGTTAGAGGCCATATTTTGGATAAATTTAGGCCTAAACTGAGAGGTTTAATCATCCTCGTTCGTGTTGGGTTCCAGCTAGATGCTCAACATGGGGTGTGGCAGCTTTGATAAATCTAATTCTTGCGTTCGGTCTGTTCTCATCGCATTTCTTTCACTGTCGGCTTCTATCCGACTCAGACGGAGAAATCCACGAGAGGGTTTTTGAAATAGAGGTAGGAGCTGGAGGAGGAAAAAAAAAAGTGAAAAAGGACGAGTAAATTAAGAGAAAGAGGCGGGATGAATGAGAGGTGTTAAAAGCTGGGGGGATAAAGATAAAGAGAAGAAGATGAGCACCTGCAGAGAGAGAGAAAGAAGCTAATATTCAGTGCTGCTCGGAGGGAGCCAGCTGGGCAGGTTGCACGAGAATCCAAAGCTTTGATGCAGGTACCAGCTTTTTTTTTTTTTTTGCCTGCCACAGTATGCGCCCCCCACCCTTCCCGGTTCCTCTCGCCTGAGCAACAACTCCAACCAGAGCAGCCCTCCAGCAGGCACAGGTGGTATTGCTCACTCCAATTTAGCTCAATCCGCCGACTTGAAATAGCGCGGCTGTCATAGGCAATCTGCGGCGCGAGATGGACCGCTGACTCCAGCGGAGAGCAGAAAGCTTTGGAGGAGGACAGGAGCAGGGGGTGAGTGAGGGGGAACAGAGAGTGGATGGAGGAGGAATTCTTCCTCCCCTGCTGAGCTTCTTACATGCAGCAGCAGCACATGTTGGCTGCAAGCTCAGTGCACGCAGAGGTCAAAGAAACCAGCAGTTTATTTATCGCAGGATGGGCTTCGTGGCCACAAGTTGGGGAGGGGGTCCAATCCAAGGCGTATGGATGATTCTTCTAAACAGAAACAAAAGTTGCACACTTTGAAAAACAAAGCCTAATATTTGCTGCTAGGGGACTTATTGGACTAAAGTAGGAAAAAAAAACAGACCAACGAAAGTAGCCCAATTCTCAACAACTATTTCTGGACTAAATCAAAGACTATTACGGACCGACCAGATTTAGCCAAAAAAGCAACGTCCAAATGACGTTTGAGATTTTTTTTTGTTTTTATTTGAGCAGTAACTGTTGCTAAAACTTTAAATCTACCAGACATAAAAAAAACCCTGAAAATTCAAAAGATTAATGAGGAAAACAGTTTTCCATATGGTTTGTTATTCTGATTGTCTACAAAAAGGGTTCAGATAGATAGATAGATAGATAGATAGATAGATAGATAGATAGATAGATAGATAGATAGATATAGATAAAAATTCCAGCTATTATACTTTGACTTTGACTTCCATCCAACTGATTAATTTGTTTTCCCCCTTAAAACGTTCACTTCATTACAGACAAAGATGGCTTTCAACTTCTTATGAAATCACCTGTGATTTCACTACAGCACTATATCTAGATGTAATTTCTTAAGTAAACGCTGAAGGTACTTTGGCCAAAAGTCATTTGGGACTAAAACACTGGTTCATTAGTAGAAGGAGCTCTCAGTCTTCCAGGGTTAGTGTGCCTCCAACCTAAGGTAACATATTGGGAGTCTTAAGTTGACTCATTAACATACAGTGTCTTATGTTTTTATATTTCAAACAGAGGGAAATTAGCCAGGGGATGTGTACATGACATGACTACTTGTTTTCTGGGAGCAGCAATTCCCTGGAGTTTTTAATGATTTCTTGGAAACTGGTCATGGACATTAAAGAGCCTAACAGAGAACACTGCTTTAAGCCACAAAGTGTTGTTGTTATTTTTAGTTTAATTATCCATTATCGTCCACATTCACACAGTGTTTTTGCTTGTTTAGTAAACAGCTAAACTTAAAAATGTTGAGCAAACTTTCCCTCTAAAAGTTAGGTGCTAAAACTGACACCTCTTGGATTCAAACACATTGTTAGCGCCATTTAGAAAAGATAAAGACTCTTAAGAACACAGAAATTAGATTTTTTTTTACAGCATAAGACAGAGAATGGCTATTTTGTTTATTCTTGGACTTTCGGTGGGACAGCACCCTTTTATTACAATGTAATGCAAAGCTAACATCTAAACGGAAAACAAAACTGGTGTACCTGAAGTTTCCAGTTAATGGGAGGCCTTATTCTTAGATATTTATCTAGATTCTGTTGAAAAGTGTCCAAAAATTTAATTCAATTCTGAAATATGTCGAAATAATTCTCAAATCATTCAAATAAAGCTTTTCTACCTATGAAAAAGACGCAAAAACATGATTTGGCTTCAGAACAAAATAAAGTTTGCATTTTAAACATTCTTTGAAAGCTCCCTTCACCTCTACGTCCCAAACCCCCCTTGCCTCTCTGCTTCTTCCCTCTCTCCTATTCATCTTTGCACACAAACGTGCACGCTTGAACACCCATTTGCGCTACAATTGTCTTAAATGCAGACGCTCTCCTCAGAGGTGCATTAACCAGCAATGCCGGCTTCTGAGGATCCCTGGATGTTTGATATCCTGTAAAGGGAGACACTTGGAGCACCCAGCGGTGCTCGTCAGCTCCCAAACAGCGAGGGATTTTAACGCACATTCACACAGAGCAAGAAAAAACAGGAAGCACACGATTAAAACGAGCTCTGATAGACTGGAAGCGTTTCTTCTTCGACAGCCTGTTTTTAAAGCCTTGTTGTTTTCGCCCGCAGCTACAGCCAGCTTGGGATGATGTTGAGTTCCTTACAGAGGGTGAACTTGGCTGCTTAGGCTGAATGCTAATGCAGACTACAAATATCTGGGAAAAAAAAGAGGGGAGCAAAACATGCAAGCTCACTCTCAGTGAGCAGGGTTTATCGCCAGCATTGGTTAAATCAGCTATTTTATTGTCAAGGCGAGAAAAATAAGGGTCGCATCTACAGCATATGTGCAGGAGAGCAGGATCATTAATTTAATGGCATATATTCATACATAAGGTTTAACAAAACAACATGCTTTTTTCTTGAGTTGTTGCACAGACTGTTTTAAAGGATGATACCTGAGGCATGTTTTTGCTGTCTTATATTTTTACTCCTTGTTTTGGCTGCTCTTGCTCAATTAAAACAAAAAAAATTGTTTTAAAGAAAATTTGTTCAAGAGCTAATCTTTTCTGCCTGAAGATTAATATATCCAGCTGCAACATAACAAGGCGGTACATATTAGAAACATTAATTATTTATCTTGTTGTGTTTGTGTTCAGTGCTATAGGCTGGTAGAAGTAGGGAAACGGCTTTCCATAAAGCATCACCCCCAACCCTCCTCGAGAATAAAATAGCTGTTTTTAAGTCATTAAATGATCACTACCGGCAATGAAAATCGAGCACAGTTCAAACCGTGTCCGTAGTTCAGGTCACCTTCGCCTCTGATTGCTGCCCGGTCCTCTTTGCACTGGTGCCTTATGGTCCCACCTGTTGGTGGTGGACCCATTGGACGATGGTCTTGTGTTGGCCATGTCCCACAAAAAGGAATCCAATCATCTGCTGCTGGCTGAGACACCCCAACACCAGACCTGCTCCCTTGTGCTGGGCAGGGCTCCGCTGTACAGGCCTGGCCCATGTGCCACAATTTCCATTTCTTGGTCATCTTTAGGGCTTTTTGTCCGGCTCCTGACCCTTAATCAGACCTTGTTTGCTTTTGGACACCCTACCAGGGTGATTTAATCCACTGACAACATAGGCATTGGGTTGCTGAGCACTGAAACCACCCCACCATCTCAAGAGGGCAGTTGTAGGAGGAAGGTGGCAGTTTTAGGAGGTAGTTGGCAATCTACTTGCAAGCAAGTTTTTAGCAAGTTGTTGGATCTCAGATCCAAGAGGCGGAAATGAGATTTCTCCACAGGGCGATTGGGCACTCCCTTAGTGATAAGGTGAGGAGCTCAGTCATCAGGGGAAGACTTGGGGATGAGCAGCCTCTCCTCCACATCGAAAGGAGACAGTTGACATGGCACCGTGTGGGGGTGGGGGGTTGGCACAGGACACGCTGGAGAGACAACATCTCTCAGCTCACCTTCCCTCAGTGAAGATGGAGGATGTTTCTTGGGATACATCCTCCATACAAGTTTGGGAGTTTTCAGCTGAGACTGCTGCCCCTCAAACTGGTCACGGTTAAGTGGAAGATGATACGTTCAATTGCAAGAAATATTTCAGGCTTTAGATATTTCTCCTGAGTGGGAACTCAGCATATATGGCCCAGATACCCCGAAAAATGTAAGGACCAACAAATATCCCAAACCGAGCACCTCTATTGGCCACATAAAAGGTGGTGCCCTGATTGAAGATGCATCTTTAAGTCAAAGTAACGGTCCACAGTCAAAACGCTCTTGAAAAGTCTACAATCAATTCGCTGATTAAATTAACTCAACAGTTTGTCATATTCCCTGACTGTTTAACTAGCTATTTAGGGTTAGGTTTGTTTTCTCTTAGCAGTTACCAACGATCAGTAATCACACATGATATTTCTTTGTATCAACTCTAGTCTTGGTGGGTTTTCATGCTTTTCTTACCAGAACTACACATTCTTTGAGCAATCACCCACTCTAACACACTCACAACTCAGAAGATGTAATAGAATAGCCCCCTGTTGTTGGAAAATTTAGACTTCTCTTTTAATATATATTAATTTGTCCTATGTACTCACTATAAAAGCTTTCACTCAGTCTGTTTCACCTTCAAGCACGATTCTTTCTCAAGGTTTATTCACAACATGTTACTGTTAACCAAAGTGTCTGTAATTTGTTTTGACTCTGACTACTTTTCCATTGTTGTAAGTAAGGGGGAACGAACGCTGCTCAGGCAGAACAGTGCAGAATGCTGTGCAATAAGGGCTGTATGATGAACTGTTCTCTCTTTGCAAAGATATGAATAAATGTGAATAAATGTGAAATCCATCGATCTCCGTTTATTTAACCATGGTGAATAGTTGAAAACTTTTTACACAGCACCCCCTTCTTCACCATCAGCTGTGTGGGATCTTGGGACACAACTTACACATCAGTCCAAAACTGGGGAAAGTACCAAAGTTAGGATATATACCTTTTCAATGACTCCAGTTCCTAAGATCCCACACTCATCGTAGGACCTCAGGTGCTACATATCGGTATCTTTAACCTCATATAACAAAGACCCTCGAGAAGTTGTTCGTAAGACATCTTGGCATTTTGGTTTTCAATGGAAACCAGTTTGCCTACTTGTTATTTGGGTAGAGGAAACCACCATAGTCCAAGTGCACTAAGCTCTGACACACCTGGACAAGCCTGGAAGCACTGTGTGGATTATGTTCTTTGATTTCTCTAGTGCTTCTAATAGCATCCAACGGGGAACTTCTGAGATACAGTGGACTCTTTTAAGTAACTGATTGTTTCCCTTAAAAATTAACTGGAGTAACAGCTCTGATACTCTTTACAGGAGACAAAGGTCTTCAGAAATACAGAGAGCACTCCTGAAGACCTTTTTTGACTATGTGGTACTTCAGCCATCTTTTTTTGTGTGGTATGCTGGAGCAGCAACTTATATGCAGCTGATGTTCGAACTGTCATAGAATGGCCCACTGCACACAATGCAGGTAACAATAGACACACAGACTGTAAAGAAAAATAGTATCACTGCTGGATAATGTTGAAACCCAATGCATGAGACTGTTACAGAAATTCAGACCTCCCTGGGTGAAAAACTGTTATGCTCTAGGTGCACGAAGGAGCACCTCCACAGATCCTTTCTACCAGCTGCTGTTAGACTTAGAAATAATGTTTTAAAGTTACATAATAAAAAAAATGGGTGAAATGTTGTGGTCTAGACTTAAACAAATTTTATGATTTAAGGTAACATAAAAATAACTGTATAAGGAAAGCACTTATATAAGAAAAAAAACAAGGAAGAGTGACTCAAAACATATTTCTGTGCAGTATGTTCATAGCTTTTGGGTATCTGCATTTACATTAGCCTACTGTGCAGATGCTAGATGTCAACATAGTAAGCTAATGCTACATCGTCCCATGTCTGTGAAGATGTAAACTCTTTCTACAGTACTTACTTGGCTTAAACCCATGTTTATCTACACTATACACAGATATTCTCCTTAAAAGAGACTTCAGTGACACCCTTAGTGTGCTTATCTGCCCAAAAGAACCATCGGGTCAATACACTTTCATCTGATAACCCCCTAAAACCCTCCTAAAGAACTGTGCCTTTAATTAAGAAGTGGTTGGCCACTAAGTTGTCCATCAGAGCAGAGAAAGACAGAGGGGAGCGGGAGAGCACACTCTTTCATCCTCTGGCTTCAAACACCCCCCTGAAAATGTAGTTTTAGGGACTGCGGCGCTAACGTAGTGGACGGGCCTCAGTGCGTGACGATTTGCACCCCGCAGCGCCGGCGGGGAGCCCGCTTAGAAGCACTGCACATGCACAAATGAGACAAGGATGGGAGCTCACATAAAGAAAATATGAACAAAACACACACTTTGTTGTCACATGTACACACACACACACACACTTTAGAAACTATGAACTAAGCAGTGAGTGTGGAAGCTCCTAGAGCATAATGACTGCTTCTGAAAGAGACCGACAGCTAAAGAGCAGAACATTTCTCTGAAAACTGGACTCTTTTATGTAATCTCTTTAAAGGCAGCTAAGCTGAGGTAACAAAGGGAGCAAAAGGGAAAGGATGAGGTTAACTTTGGAGAGCTCTGACTCATCTCTCTATGCCGACTGCCCTCTAAAAATCTGATGCTGTGCTTACCTTGAAACAGATATCCCAAGAACACCTACATAAACTCTCATCTGCACCGAGGTGACAAATGAAACGGTGGCAGAGCCAGAGAGCTGAAGATAAATGGCACAACCTCAGTGTGGAGCAATTAAACCTCTCTCTATCCCCACATTATTCACCTCCTCCCATTTTCTTCTCTCTCCAGGGGGTCCCAGCTTCACTTTGTTTGTTTTAATTATTTTTCCATATGCAAATGTGCCTTTTCTTCATAAATGAGCTCTCTGTGTATGTTCTAGTGAACTTCAGAGGAAAGGCAAGAGAGAGAGAGAGAAAGGGGGGGAAACAGAGAGCAGTGGTTATCGATTCCCAAGGAACCGTCTTTGGAGAAGTCATCAAGCGGTGGTGGCAAGGTGATCAATCGTTCATGTACATTACGCTGCCTCCTCCTCCTTCTTCCATGTACGAGCAGCATGAGAAGTGTTAATGCCACCTCGCGACATCAATCACACATAGTGAGACAGGCAGGGAGGTGGAAGGAAGAAGTGAGGGGGAAGAGAAATATATATATGTATACATACATAGAGAAAACAAGGAAAAAGCCAGAAGCAAGCTGGTCTAGAGCAATGGCTCTGCAAGTCCTGGTGTTCTTGGTTACAGACCTGCAGAAAAGGCCTTTCAAAAGCTTCCACTTTGGGCTAAAGGCTCCTAAAAACACATTCCAACATTCTTGGTGACAATCAAGATGTTATCATAAATGGATGACTTTTTTGTCCATTCTCTTTGTGTTATATTTTTTCTACAGTAGAGCTTTAGGAGTAATTCCAGGTTCTCTTGTGACCTACTGGATGTACACCTTAGCCACTCCTGGAAAGGTTACCCATTGCTCTATGTGCATAGTCCATTTGAGGCCAAAATACAATTATTCAGCTCTAGCCGACTGTGAGGGACCAAGCTGAAAAAAAAAACCTGACACATAAGGGGAACATATATACTAGCTGATCAGGCCATTTGGACACAAGAGGAAACATTACAGTACATACATTTACCTAAACAAAACAACAACAAAGGACCAAACTAATCTATACAATACAAAATCAGTAACCTATGAGAGAAAAGAACTTAAGTGAATAAACTCTTCAATCTTAATTACATAAAAAAAACCTAGAAAAATGGAAAAACTTGAACCTTCCCTCCTTTTTGCTAATTGGACTCTTCCTTCACTGGGGCAGCCAAGCCCACAGGGCAACCTTGCAACTCAAATGGAAATTATATTAGTTTAAACCAAACAAGCAAAAGGTGGCAAAAGGAGGCAACCAAATGTGTGCACCCAAATGGTCAACCAATGCCAAATCATATCTGTAAAAATAATAAAATACACTATGGTAAACTAATATAAAGTGTTGCATTTAAATGAAAAGAATTACCAGACTGTTTATTGTGGGGCTGCACATGCTGCCATCACACCAACATTAATATACGAGTAGATGATTGGATAAAAATAGGTCTGTACGATCTAAATCAGGACCATGTGTGACTGGTGAAAATGAGTTTTACCTTCTATATTTCAAACTTATTTTTTACACAGCTAAGGGTCATCAACTGGTTTTGCCTATTTTGATTTCTTTTTTTGTCAAATCCACCAGTTACCTAAGCTCACTCTGTGCTAGTCAGGCCAAACAAATTTAAATAATTTAAAAACTTAAACATACATAAGCCTTAATGAGGGTTTGCTGTCCAGTCTATGAGTCAATGCAATAGTTGTTTTTTGCTAGCTAGAAAACGCAGAACCAATGATCTAATTGAATTGTTTTCATAAAGTGCCATGAGATGTGATATGTTGTGAATTGATGCAAAAGACATAAACAGAACTAACTTGAACTGAATATGGAAAACACATTAGACTAAGATAAGCCAAAACTGATTGTGACCAAGTGAGAAAATACAGTCTTTGTCAAGTCCCACCTTGATAGGTTTCTTAAATAGCCTTTTCCCAGTATTGGTTATACGGTATCTAGTAAACACAACCTGGCCACTTAGAAGAATCGACTCATGGTTTTTCTTTGAACATCCAGCTGAACGGAATTCCATTTTGGAAAATTGACATGTTTTTCCTAGAAAACATTTATTGTACTTACGCATCCTGATGGAAAGAAACATTGGCTATACCGGTCAAAATTTTTATTTTGGCTAAATGACACCAGTGGTATTTCCCAATAAAGCTCTGATAGAAAAAATAGCCCTACCGTCCAGGTAAGACCTACATTACTTTCCCAACTGGGTTGGCCCATCTCATGGACAAGCTAGATCTATCAGGAATTGGAAAGTGGCCACAAGGTATAGATATAATTTTTAATACCTGAATGGATGCCTTTCCAGCTGAAAATCAGAAGACTGTAGTTCACTGATTGCTTGCATGTTTATTGCATTTATGAAGGCAATACCAAGCTAGCAGTTGGTAGTATTAGCTTATGCTTATACTTACTGCAGCTTTGACCATCAGTTAGATACTGCTTCTTGGCTTCTTATTCAGATTGCTTTGTCTGGCTGTCTGCAGTCTTCTCTTGTTCTTTTCTTTAACTTTTTAGTCAGCAACTCACTGAGAATTCAGATATTTTTGTTTTGTTTGGGTTTCTACAAGTCCCAACATGTTCTTTTTGCAGATAGTGTTTTTTAATGAGGGCATTGCGACATTAAATGGTTTTCAGTTTTGATTGAAAACAAACCAAACCATGTCGATTAAAGCCAAGCGGAGACGGATGACCGTAACGGGAGTTCCACAGGGCACCGTGCTGACACCTTTCCTGTTCACCCTGCAAGCTCTATCAACTTTCCCGGCTGCTATCTACAAAAGTTCTCTGTTGATCCTGCCATAGTCAGCCTAGTCAGACAGTTCAGATGGCAGTGGACACTGGTTCTGACAACCTTTTTGAATCTGCTGGCATCAACCATCTATATAGTAGTGTTGTTGGAGCGGCTGCTTATCCACAGGTAACTGAAAGCAGAAGGCCAGCTTTTTCCTTGTATGCCCCCATAATGCAGGCCTTAGGAGACCTCCACTTTAACAAAATATAATCACCATTTGACGATAGATACATAAGCCAACACAGAATTTCTCAACTAGATTAAAATGTATTTAAAATAAAAAAGAAACTAAATATAAAAAAAATGTGATTACATCATTTATACGAGCACAAAATCAATTAATACAAGGACCTGGCTTTATTGAGAATAGAACATGCCATGTGCCATGAAATCGGTTATTAAATTTCCAAAAGAAGAAGTACTTCTATCTTTGATGAACAGCAAATTTGCTCCGCATATCCATCTGGAAACCTTCCGTTGAAGTAATTTTGGGAAGGGGCGAAAATACTGGTTAGCTGATTGGCCTATGTTGGTGATAGAAGGGCCAAATAAACCAATCAGATCAACGAAGCATATGACGTACTAACAGAGCGACGACGAAAACACAACCACAAGCCAGGCACAAGCCAATTGATAGATCAAACTCTTGCCTAAACCGAGAAGAGCAAAAACATCTTTTCCTCTGAGAAAAGCCTCCAGAACAGTGTTTTGCTCTTTTTTCAGTGTAGACATAGGCTACTCTGTAATTCCGATAAAACTTGCTCGATAGCCACGCTAACGCTAGTTTCATCGGCTGAAGCCGCCATATTCTTTAGACTAAACTGTCGTGCTTCTCGTTGCGTCACACCTCAACCCGCCTCAAAACCAACGCTGATTGGACGTTCGTTTGTGGAACTCCTCCAAATTTTCTTTAACAGAGAGTAGCCAGACTGATCTGTGAGTGAAACCTTGAAAGCTCGCGAGATCAGGATGGTCTCACGAGGCTAACTAACCCCCCTAATTAAGCTACAGCTCAGCAGCCTATCCTGCTGGTCTTTAGTAGCACATGGACTAGTTTTACTTTCCGTACATTGCCACTTAAAGAGAAAACACATCACATTGATGAGAGGCGCACTTGGGTTAGCTTGCCACATTAAGAATAATTTGATCCTGACAAGCATTTACATGCATGACGGCGAAAATATTAACACTGGTATGTTTATATGAGACATTCTTAGTCTAATTGGCCGCTTAGTTTGATTACTTACGTCCATCTAAATGTAGAGAGTATTTACAATCTGATGCCGAAAGAGTTTACAGTAATCAAGAGCTACTTCTATGGCTGCATCCAAGGTGCAAAAAAGGTTGTTATCGCAGATCATTCCTCCTAGCTATGTTAGAATTTATAACCTTCCCAGCAAAATCAAAATCAACAAATCTAGATACGATTTTTACAGTCAGTGATATTTAGCTGTATTCAAATGCTGAAATACTTAGGCATATTTTGTATTTTTCCTTAATAAACATTCATTACTAGGTATCCTCGTTTTTTAATCTTCATAACTATTCAGTTCAATTCAATTCACTTTATTTATTCAGCAGCAATTCACAACACGTACAGAGACAATTCAACCAGACCATACAGTAAATTTAATTCAAAGATTTCTATCTAAGGAAAAACCGGTTGATTGCATCGACTCATTGACTCAAGGCAATCCCTCATGACAAACATACTTGTAGCGACAGTGGAGAGGAAAAACTCCCTTTTAACATAAAGTCTGTGTCAGAGGATGAAGAGAGCACATCCAGCCAGGAAGCTAGAGAAACAGGACTACACTGAAAAACAGGCAGAGGTCAAACATCTCTAAACAAAGGTGTTGATGGCAGCAGCACAGCTGATATTTCTCTCCAGGATGGGTTCANTGAATTTGAAGTGCTCTGTTAGGAACATAAGGAACAATCATATCTCTGATATAAGATGGAGCTTGGCCATTTAAGACTTTATGTGTGAGAAGGAGGATTTTAAATTCTATTCTGGATTTAACAGGAAGCCAATGAAGAGAAGCCAGAATAGGAGAGATATGATCTCTCTTTTTAATTTTCATCAGAACTCTGGCTGCAGCATTTTAAATCAGCTGTAGACTTTTAACTACAGTTTGTGGACTTCCTGATAGTAAAGAATTACAATAGTCCAGCCTTGTTGTAACAAATACATAACAAGGGTTGGGTTTTAGAAAGATCTGAATGGCCTAATTTGAATGGCCAACATTTACTTTTTACATTTTTGCAAACAAAAGATATTCAAAGGAATGACTTGAGTTATAAGTGTGTTTTTAGCCTTTTTAATCACCAGCCTGGATTTTTTTTAATTCATTGAAAATTTTCCAGGTCAAGCCATGATGAATAAAAAGTACTACACTGAGTTTAGGACTTCGTCAAAAAAGAGATTACTTAGTGGGACTTTCCTGATCAAATATAAATTAAATAAAACATGAAAAAAAAATCTTGCATAGCCTGAGCAGAATCATACTGGACTCAGCCACATGCGGGATGGTTGACTATCTAGCAGTAGGTCTAGATCTGTTATTGGATTATTACTTCTCTGTTGGTGCATTGTCATATATTTTTAACATATTCATACATTTTATTTGGCCTATTTCCCTTCCTTATAATTCAGTTTCTATAGCTAAAGTAAAATACAATTCATTATTCAGGAAATGCCTGAAGAAAAACCTAAAGCTCTATTGCTTCCGACCACATTCAAAGATTGTTATTCAATCCGACTCGTTTGAAGGAAAATGTTAAGAGTATTTTCTTGTGGTTGAAAACCAACAAATGCAAACAGCAGATTTACTTTAAATGAAAACCAACAATCTGGCAGATGAGACAAAAGACAAAGACAAGATCTGTCTTTTTTTTTTTTTTTTTTGTAGCGGCAATTCGGCCCATTTTATGTTTTACAGTTGAAACTGTTAAAGTAGCTGCTGCAGAACCTTAACGAGGAGTTGGGGGAAAATATATCCAAACAAAACAAAGATGCGGGGACAGAAACTGAGGGAGACATGACGATTTGGAGGGGAGGAAGAGGAGGGAGAGCGAGTCTGGCTGTGCGCTCAAAGACAAGAGAACAAACCCCTCAAAGTCATTCAGCTAATCCATCTCGACAACACTGAAGCCTCATCATATCGACCCCTCCCTAAGCTGCACACATTTTACTCCTTTCCTGACAGGTCCCCTTCTCCTCCTCCTCCTCCACCAACTCCTCCAGAGGAAGGAGAGTAAAACGAGGAAGATGCATAGGAAGGTCACGAGGGAAAGGGAAGGAAAAAGAACAGCTGAGGTTTACCCCGCTAGCAACGGAGAAGCGGATCCACCACAAAACAACGTGACAGAAACAGGGAATCTCCTACGTCTGATGGCTTCACCAGCTGACCACCCAACACAAACAATGGCGAACGCTATTGGACGAAAAGCTGCCATTCACTTCGATTTATTCCTTGAAAATCTGGCAGAACTTCAGAAAGATTCCTGACCTCATAGAGGGAAGAGATCTCAAGTAAAACCTGATGCCAGTGAGAGGTTACTGGAACAGCTTTCATTTTTTCCCCCTTAGATACCTTAAATTTGGCTTTCAGCCTTAAATAGGGTTTCATATGTTGACAAAACGGTTTGGACAGGTCTCTTAGTTTAATGTCATTTGTAGTGTCGCTTATTGGTGTTTTATCCAATGGGATGGTTTCATTTTAATGAACATCCAGCACAGATGTGGAAACAAACAAAGGTTTTATATTTATCATATACAGTATATTTATCATTTTATTGAAAAGTTAGTATTTAAAGAAATGAGTTCTGTTAGACAAATTGTACATTTTTCTCCCCATAGGAAGTGATGATTTCTCAATAACACTTTTACTCCACTACTGGCAGAACCACTATAGGGCAGTTTCTGGCAACCGTGAAATGTAGAAACAACTTTTTCCCCCCTTTTTTTCCTAATTTGTCTGTTTTCCTTTTTTGTTTAAAAAAAAGGTAAAAATGAAAAAAAAAAGTGAGAGGAGGGAAAAACACAAAAGAAGGAAAATGAAAAAAAAATAAGTAAAATGGAAATAAAAGGGAACTTGGAATAAAAAGAGGGGAAATAGTGAACATAGGAAATTGGAGGAAAATGAAAAAAAAATGAAAAGAGGGAAAAGAAGAGGGAAAAACAGGACAACAGGAAAACTGTTCATCTAAATGTAATTTAGCACTTATACAGTCTTCTGGGAGTTTGTTCCAGGTAAGTGGAGCATAGAAACTAAAAGCTGCTTCTCCATGTTTGGTTCTAGTTTTGGTTGGACATAATAGGCTGGAACTAGAAGACCTGAGACGTCTGGGAGGTTGATATACTGACAACAGATCGGTTATGTATTGAGATACTAATCCATTCAGTGATCAGAAGGAAATTAAAGAATATTCTCTGAGCTACAGGCAGCCAGTGGAAGGACTTCAGACCCAGGCTGATGTGCTCTACTTTCTAGTGTTCTAGTGAGAACATGGGCAGCAGTGTTTTAAATCAGCTGCAGCTGTCTGATGGACTTTTTAAAGCAAACCTATGAAGACACTGTCACAGTAATCAATTCAACTGAAGATAAAAAGCAAAAATGACTTTGTATAGATCCTGCTTGGACATTAGTCGTCCTGGAAATGTTCTTCAGGTGATCAAAGGCTGACTTAGCAACTGCCTAAATTCGCCTCTGAAAGTTCAGGACTGAGTTCATCATGACAGCAATAGTTCGGCCATAATTACTGGTTTATAGCTGTAGTGGCTGAAGCTGTGCGCTAACTCCAAAGATTGTTACCTCAGTTTTGTTTTTATTCAGTTGGAAATAATTATCTGATCTGGCAACACCCGAGTTTTGTCTCCTGTCACTTCAATCTACTATTCCAATTGGTGCAGAATCTATTTGTGTAGTCATTTATATTTACTGAAAAAACCTACTGCCAATAAATCATATCCTACTCTTCCCTGAGCTATTGTGCGCCACCAATAAAGAAAAAGCGCCTTCTGAAACCTGCTGCACCATTCTTAAGGGCAGATCTGATGTGATTGTAGATTTCATAAGGATTCATACCCTGATATACAAAGAGAACTCCTTTTTAGCTGCTTCTTCCAATGCTCGTTGGGGAAAACCCAATAGAGTCCAGAAAGCAGCGGGTTATTTCAACATTTTCCATGTACCCCTTCAGCAGCAGCAGCATCTCTCCTAAGCTCTAAGAAGATGTAGTTAGTTTTCCCCCTCTCTGTCAGTGGATGCGCTGCCCGTGGAGACGGCTGCAAAGGCTCTCATGTTGTGTGGCCGTTGGCACCGTTCAGACGCTCTGCCCCCAGGACCAATGGCATTACTAAAGATTACCACACTGCACTTGGCAGCCGGGTGTGTTTTGTTGTGAATGTGTGAGTATGTTCAGACGTGCATGTGAATGGACCCCTGTGTGCATGCGGTGTGAATTTTCTGCCCTTGTATGTGTACCCTCTGGACAGCTTTCATGCCAAAGCCTGTTGAGCTGTTTGTCACACTCGTCTTACTCAGAAGAGATTGACCAGGGTGTAGAGGGTTTCCACGGCTCCAGATACTCAACATAAACTCACAGGCAGTCAGATGCACTGTTCTGTTATTTTCAGCACAATGCGGACATTTATCTTTTCTACGTTATTGTTAACTTAAGTATAGTTATATTTTGAAATGACTTCCAGTGCCAAAAGGATTTTCAGCGTCTTTCGGAGGCTAAATCACGTTGCTAAGTTTTCAGTTAAAGCCAGGCTGGAACAATTGCACCCAGACTGCAAACGAATTGAACATGCATGAAACTTCAACTAGGTCGTGCCCTGTTAGAGTAGGAAGTAAATATGAAGATATCTTTGCTGATCAATTATTGATAGATTATAACTTCTTGGAGTTTCCAAAGCGGGAACATTTGACATTTCAATTTCAGCATTCATTGTTTTTCTAATCAGAATCAGAATCAAGTTTATTGCCAAGTAGGTTTGCACTTACCAGGAATTTGACTTGGTGTTGATGGTGCAGACAAATTATTTATATATATATATATATATATATATATATATTAAACCAGTCACAAGTGATTAAACCAGTCACAAGTGCCAAAATCATGACAGAAATAAGAATTTGTGCATTATTTTGAGGAAGGAAGAGTGTTATAACATTATCAAAAACTAACAAATGATAATTTGACATTATATAGACCCTTTTAATCTCATATTTCATCAACAAACACTTTCGAAGAGTATGGGGTAAAATAAATATTGAAAACAGTTAATGGAAAGCACCTTTAAAGCCAAATACAGTGCAGGAACTTAGATCCTGGGGGCCAGTTTCTATTTAAAACAAGAATTGTTTTATTTTATTTTATTATCTTTTGGGATTTGTTAGCAAACTAAAATGAAGTGTGTCTCCATGAAGATTTTACACAACAAATAATCAACCTTCTTTCATCAATCTTTTATAAAACCTTTGAAGTAAAACTAAAGAGTTGAAATCAGAGACAATTCATAGTTGAAAGGTTTGAAACCATTTTTAGTTTCAGTTTTGAATAAATGAAAGTAAAGCTTTAAGAAAAAAGGCTAAAATTGTTATCTCTATATTATTTAAAACAAAGCTTAAATGTGTACCAGATAGCAGGAACCTGGTTCCGTGTTTCTCTCACCCTAAATATATCAGACGTAGTAACCAAAAAGTGACGGAGCCTGTTTGTGTTCCTCATGGCATCTTTGTCTCAGTCAGTCAAACGTTTTATTCAATCCTAGAGATACTTCTTTTCAACCTGTTGCCGCTTACAAATCCCCTCTGGGTGAGTGTGCACTGCCTTCCTAAAATGTGACATATAGTGTTGTTTCAGAAAGCTGACATTTTACTGAAAGCCTGCTGCAGTGACACACTGTTTTGCTTCCAGATGCCAGTGAAATGTGAACAGCGAGTTAAGCGAGTCTCTGCAGCCATTTAGGGCTTGTGTTGAATGACGGCTCTGTAAAAAAGAAAAAAAAATGCATATAAAGGCTGTTAAAGCTATGATAGATTTTAATTTTCTTTAGAGGTTGTTCAAAATTTTTTTTTTAATTATTTTCTCATCGAATCAGAACACCCCTAAAAGCCTTCTCTTGATTATTGAAATCTGTCTTTACAAAATGTGTAAAACATACACTTTGAGGGTCAAACTGGGGTACACTTTTTAAAATGATGACTTTCAGCTATTTTCGCACATTTGACTAAATTTGGGCATTCATATTGGTGTTCAGTCAGTTGTTTTATTTTATAATTTATCAATTTTGAAAATGTTTTAACATGGCAAGTTTATAAGTATTTGGGGGAGGTCCATAAAGAATACTTTTGCACACTAATTAAAATGTTGAATAAATATGTCTGTAATCCTTTTTACACCCTTAATTTACTTAAACTCTTCCCAGGTACTTTCAGTCCTACAGCAGATCCAAATAAAAAAAAACAATATAAGAATCATGTGAGAATAGAAATAGTTTTTAATATTTTACCGAGGTAGAACAAAAGGTACGGAAAGTCAGATATGAGAAGCTCTTACAAACTGACACAGACTGACTCCAAAGTCGAAGAGCTCTGATTTCTGGGGTGCTCCAACTATCTGGACGGATATCCTGTCAGATAGTGAGCACTTTGTAAATGAGCTAAACAAAAGCTATGTTTTTGACACAGAGGGTCTTATCTGTTAACAAGCGATGGTTCCTCTTTGCATGTACCCCATGACAAGTGGCTTGGTATGTACTCAGAGAAAAATATGTTCCAAACTTTTAACCAACTCCACTTTCCATATATTCCAGAAGCTCCAGAATCTCATGTCAGCAAAACAGTTCAGCATGAGTTCATGGTAATCTGTCATGATTTTATCAAGAGCTAGGACCCACATGCAGATAAACCAATCCAGAGAGACAAGGGGAAAAGTTTAACAGGTTTATTGAGAAGTTTTGTGGTTGATTCCAGTGTTGCTCTGAACACTGCTCAACCGGAACTGAAAGGTGAGGGGAAGACACTGCGGTTAGTTCAGGTTCAGTGGGAAAATTGATTCTTGAACTTGAAGAGGAGGAAACATAGGCAGACTCACGTTTCCAGAGAATTGGTTGACTCCTAGACTCCAGTAGGTGAGGAATGTGTTCCGGTGTTTGTCTCATACAGTGGAGGGCGGATAGGGTTACCCAGAATGTGGTTGCTTGTAGATGAACGGAGAAGACTGACTGCCACTCAGATTTCCTGCGGTACTTGAACGAAAGGTGATGCAGATGGATCCCTTGCTCAGTGTGAAGCTCAAACGATTCCTCGAGGAAAAGTGGATCCAAAACTCCGGTTTGTATCCCCAGCTCAGTTTGAAGCACAGTAGATCCTTCCAGGGAGTGAAGGTCCGAAAATCCAGTTTGCAGGATGACTTCCTACTGAGAGGCAAAAATAAAAATAAAAATAAACAATGTTAAGACTCAGGTTGACAAAAACTCAATTTGACTCAGCAAAACTCAGCTTGGCTAGGGTACCCAAAACTGGCAAACACTCTGGCGTCAACGTAGTGGCAGTCAGCAGCTTAAGAGCACTCCGTTAACGAGGTAACCCCTTGCAGGTGTGTGAGGAGGAGAATCAGAACCAGGCGGCGCCTGGTGGAGGAAGAAAGACAAACACACAAAAACACAGACCACACAGACTGGGGTCCTAACATAATCTGCCTAAAAAGCCAAGACTTGACTAAAGAAAAGGGTTTACATGCTCAAATGAGAAAAACTCTGTACCAAAAATTAAGACCTACAGGAATAACACCAATGACTTTTTGAATGACTTAACAGTCTCTCTTGGGATTTTTGGCCCATTTATGTTTCCATGTAATTGACTGGGTTTTATAAAACTGAAATCAATTCAGTTTATTTATATAGCGGCAATTCACAACACATGTCATCTCAAGGAACTTTTTATCCATCACAAACTATTTCAAAAATATAAATCATCTTAATTCATCCACCATAATGCTTGACACTCGGTGTGGTTCATTCATGCTTTCATACTGTGTCTGGTTTTCTCTACACATAGCACTGGAAATTATCACTTGGTAAACCAGATTAATAATGTGTGCAAGTCAGGTTTAGCTCTAAAGACTTTTAATCTGGAACTGCTCCAATCAAATCTGTTTAGCAGAACCTTCCAAGTTGATTGGGTGAAGCCACACTAAGTGCCTACCTACCAAAATTTGGTTTCAGCCAATCACAGTAAGAAATAAAATAGCTGCATAGGGCATTAGAAACCAGAACAATTTAGGCTTTTAAACTCTTGCTGTTCTTAGCAGCAGCTACATGTCCTTGTTCGATGCCATGTTTATTTTAGTTTAGCTTTGGTCTAAGCAATTTTTTTATTTTTTATTAACCACAGCCTTATGTCCCACCTTAATGCCATAATACTGTAATGTGATTGACGGACCTGTTTTGGTTGCTGAAGTGGGACAAGAGGATTTCTCATGTGTTTGTGAACGTACAAATTCCACAAGAATTTGGCCCACAGATAATGTTACCTTTCATACAGTACATGCCCAGCTATTCAGCTTTTTCTAAATGTCATACAACTCACATTAGATTTAACCTTCTACCCAAACCTCTATAGTTGAGACTTATATAGTTGGGATAGCTTAGGTTTGTGCCTGTCTTATACATTTTTGCAATTCTGTAGAATCAGCTACAAAATAATAGTAAAAAGTCATCTAAAGCCCTGAACACATCAAATATTATTTTTCCTCCGATCCGACAGAAAATCATGGGCATGTCCGATGACGTCAGACAAGTTATTTAAGGGATAGAATGTAAAATGCAACCAATTCTCTCAGAAAAGTTGTTAAATATTTTTTTATAAGATGTAGTTTGGTATTCTTTGAATCAGAATCTGAAATACTTTAATAATCCCAGACGGATATTACTTTTGTTACACGGTCTAGATATACAAAAATTTTATATATATATATATATATATATACACAATAAACCACACAAAACAGTATAAATATATACATATATAACTCTCTATATATGTGTATATATGCATATGCATAACTATAGATCCAATAAAGTTATATGGTGGTGATTTAAGGATAAAAATAAGTGCCTTCTGCCCCGTAATTACATTATTTATGGCAACCTAGGTGAATATCTGATTGCAAATGCGCTAATGACCCAATCGTGTGGATCGTGCTTCTAGTACAGTGACAGTCGTCATTTCTTCACCTGTGTAATGCATGCTGGGTTGACGACATGGTTTAGTTGTTAGTGGATTGAAACCTACAAAGAAAACGCAAAATGCCAACATTACGTGAGCAGTTTTTATCGCATTGCGTTTGGTTTAAATGTAGACGATGCTGCACTGCGATGCTGCCTGAAGGTTTTAATGATCCATTATACATGAGAAATCGGCTGATTTACCGCTAACTATATTAGCTAGAGCTAAAAGCAACGAGTCTTTCGGTTATCGCAACACATCGTACTAGAAACTCGAATTTTCAAATTTATCCCCTTAAACTGATTCCTTTCCTCCTGAATATTGTGTTAACGTAATCCTGTATCCTCTATGCTTGCAAAATACCCCCTCTCCCCCCAAAAAACAAAAATTGGATCTCTAAAGTCATTGCTTTTCCAGTTTGACACCACAGTTCACTCATGTTGCCTTATAGCTAAGGTAACATGTTGCACAGAATGATCAACAGAAATTGCTTCTTCAATGTCATTGCAGATGTCTTTCCATCTTGGCAGTCCAAATAATTTCTTTTAAATAGAAGAACAGCACTTTATTGAAAACGTATCAAAAACAAAAGATAATTTTAGCCTAAAACGAGACGATAGGCCTGTATCCTAAAAAAGTGGGGGGAAAAAATAGAAAAAAAAGAGAATAAAAAAAAGATTATGTCCTCATAGCCTTCAGATCCATGAGCTCCAGAGCTGTAAATTCTCACCATTTCATGGCCGTCAGTAAAACTGCTGCCAAGAAGACAGACCCTGGAGGGGGGGAGGGAGCGAGGTGAGCCTGAAGGACGAGCTGTCCCTCACAGACACTCTTGCTCTTTTTTCCCACCAACAGTTCCTCTCCTTTCACTCTGTCTTTCTGTCGATGTCACACACTGTTTCGCTCCCCCGTCTAGGCAACACTCACATTCTTCCTCTTCACACTCCGTTCAGCTCATCACTTTTACTGCTTTTTTGCTCTTTTTTTTTTTCATTTTTCACAGACATCGCATGCTCTCGCTCCCAAACCCCCCAATGTCCTCGAGTCCAGAGGCGACCACAAATCCCAGGGAGCCTTGCTGAGGCACTACAGGGGTCGTGGCCTGCAGGCCCAAAGTCCCATTCTTCATTTCCTCTCATTTCGGAAAGCAGGAGAGGGAAATTTCCTGGGAAAAACTGAAAAAAAAAAAATTATCTTAGGTTCATGGAAATCAAGGACAATCGAGTTACAATAAAGCGTGTGTGTGTCGGAGATAAAAAGTATTAAAGGTGTTTTGTTGGATGAGCATATGACCCATAAAGATATAAAGAGGTCTGCGGTCTGAACTTTCCCGCAGGCTTTATCTATTAAACCAAGTCCCGTAGCTCAGGAGTCACTGGTGATACACCTGCTCACTAGGTGTGACTGTTCTTCAGCGCTCCTCTCCTATTTGTCTGTCAGCAAGCATGTACTGTAGTGCCGAAACACCAAAGAGTGAAAAAGAGAAATGAGTGGGGCAGAGAATGGAGAAAGTGTTGTATTGTATTGTATTGTATATATATTTTTATAGTATTAGAACTAGTTTAATTTCTATGGAAAATGTCAGAAGAAAAGCTTTAGAGTAACTTTGGTTTATTGTGAGGTTTTTTTGTTGTCTTTTTTCATTTTTTTTACTTGTTCCAAATCTTTTTTTTTTTTATATTTTCAACAGATTTCATTTTTTTTTTTTTTTTTTTCACATTAAAGCTACAGTGTGTAATAATTACAGGGATATAAAGTCAGAAATGTAATATATTATACATAACTATGTTATTTATCATCATCTACGAGCTCAGCCTCTTAACCTTAATATTTGCGTTGCCTTAGAATTCGTTATTTATAATTACATAGGAGCGGGTCTCGCAGCCATGGAGGCAGACATCTTTGCGCTACGGCAGCGCAGAGCCAACAAACTAGCGATTGCGAGATCGCCCATTACGCTCGAAAGTAACTACGGCAAGTTGAGAGAGATGAACTGAAACGGTACTGAACACACAGACTAATGAAATACTATCTGTAAGATGATCTATGTAAACAAACCTCATCACTTGAGAAGGTAGGTGATGCGGACGTCGTGGAAGACATTTTGTCCCGTAACGCTCGCCGTACTGTTGGGGGGGAGAAGCGGTGGGGGGGAGATGTTCATGTTGTTGCGGTCTGCAGTCTGGACGTTAGATGTTGCTGAAAATTACACACTGTAGCTTTTATGTGTTCCTTTTAAATTGCGTTTTACAGATGATATTTTTTTCACTTTGAGAAATACAAACACTGGCTCTTGACGCACATTGTTGTTCATAATGTCCATGCAGACCAATAGAAATGCGTCTTCCGTCCTGACGCCACATAAAAGCCCACTACCAGAACTGAAGAGAGCCTGATATGTAAAATGCAAATATTAACTCAAAAGTTTGAAAAACAAAATGTGCAAAATTTCATTTTTCTTAATTGAACATTTTTAACAGGGTGGGGTTTATGAAATACATTGATAGGTAGGCTCCAGAGCGATTAGAAATCTGATTGAAAATCCCTTAATTTAATTTGTTAGCCTATTAGCTTTTTACTTTGTAAGTTAACTTTCACACTGGATGTGTGAAAGTTAACTTCTAAAATAAAATAAAAAACAATCGCATCTACACAATTATATTGCAAATCCCTTGCTCAACCACACACACAAAAGTGCATTTAGATGTGCAGCCCCTTTACTTAATATCAAACATCTTTTATTTGATCATTTAATTCCCAGTTGTATATACATTTTAGATATAAGAATATTATCCTACTTCCTTAACATGTTAGATTATAAAAGTAACTACAGTCATTTGGGCTAGTAACTAGCAACTTTGATTGTTCCATGACTAAATTATTAGTTTAGTGATTTTATTTTGTAGTCATGATTCCCAATGCTTTTGATCTACAGTATTAGTTTTCAACCCTTGACAGAAGTATTTGTAAACCATTAATTATCTGCATTGTTTTGTTTGACCTCAGCTATAACTATAACTGTCTATCCGTATTTTTACAGGGTTTTCAAATCCTGACAAAATACAATGAATCTATTAGAAATAAATCCTTAAAAAAATGTCAGCAGCCCATAGCAAAAAGTAGTTTATTCAAGTATACTAAAAGTGCACTAATTTCATACTTAAAATCAGGCAGTGCACTTAGAGTTTGTTTAGAATAAGTAAATACTTGAAGTATTACTAAAGTAATAATTCTTCTAACTATTACTTTAGTAATACTTCAAGTACACTAAAAGTACATTGTTCGGTATACTTTCTAAACTTATACTTGAGTTTACTTCAAGTATACTACTTTTTGCTAAGGGTGTGTCATATTTTAACACAATAATGTGTTAAAATATGCTGTTTTCTGAGTTGCGCCAAAGTTAGAATAACTAACAGATGTAAAATGGGGCGATGGAGGGATGTTTAGCAGGTGGAGATGGTTTTCAGTAACGCTGGGTGTGTGTGGTGTGTGTGTGTGTGTGTGTGCCAGCAGGGCAGCAGAGGGCCATCCTGTCTGAATCCCTTGACAGCCACTTGTCACTCTCCCCTCAGACCATCTGGGCTCTGCCTTATTTCCACACATACACGAACCCTGCATCGATGGTAGCGGCTCGTCAATTCAAAACAGGAAGCCCAACAAATTCTCTGTTTGTTTCCCTCCATGCTTGCAATTCCCACCTCACCTCCTATATCAGACTGATGGCATCCGTGTCCTTCTTTTACATTTTCTTACTTTATTCTCTTCTTCTAACTTCTTTGTTGTTGTTGTGCCTGATATCTATAGATGCTTTTAGAGCAGATCCTATAGTTATTACACCAGCTGCTCTGTTTTGAATCACAACTGTTCTCTATTGGTGTTTTAGACTGTTTGAATTAATCAAGAAGTTCCCTCTCACAATTTTACTCTAGAAGCAAAGAGTTTGAGCAGCAAAGTAGTAATAAAATAGTGAAAGCGGCTCTATTGTCACATAAAATGTAGCTTAACCAAATATAGTTTGGTTAACATTGAAACTAAACTTAACAGCTAAACTAACCTTAACGTTTCACGTCGTACAGCATACCCTCTTATTTGATCACATTTTAAGTCATCTAAGGTTTTATCCTTTCCTTTCATTTGAATTTAGCTAACATATGTAGCTTATTCTATTGTATCTTAGCTTTGCTTCTTGTTTATATCCTTTTACCAACTCTTCTAATACTAGGTTTTATATATTTTTTTCTCTTAGCTAATGTAATTTTGGTTTAGGTTGTGTTTTATAAAGTCTAAAAAAATCTATTTTAGATATTTTTTGGTAATTTGGAGCACACATATTTCTTCTCTATTAAAAGTAAAATTTCAAAGATTTTCCTTTAAATAGATTACTGTCAGTTTGGAGTAATCAGTTCCCTCATATGATTTTACTCTAGAAGCTAAGAGTCTGAAAAGTGTTTTACAAAAGTTTAATCTGTTTATGAGAGAATGTTAAGTAGTATTATCATTTGCACATTGAAAGAATAGCACAACTTTGAAATGTTGTTAAATTGTGTTATAAATCGGGTGTTTAAATTGCATTTTTTCACATGGTTTTTAACTAGCATCTACAAATCTGTTGAGAAAATATGTGCCTGTCTTGATTTGGGGTCATTAGATTTACTATTGTATGTTTTTCTTATTTGTAATTGTGAGCTATAAGTAGTGGGTTGGAGTTTTTCCAAACGTTTAAAGTTCTACTTGAAGAAATTCATGTTTTGGTTTTGCCTTAAGCTTGTGGTTAGTTATGCCATTCGGTTCTTATCATATTAGCTTTTTTTTTCTCTTGTTGACGTTAGTTAGGTGTATCCTCTTGCTTTCTAGTTTATTCTTATGTCTAATTTATCATAGTTTAACTTCTTTCATGTCTGGTTTCATTGGTTAGGCCTATCCAAGTCCTATTATGGTTTTGTTGCTTCACAATCAGTCTAATTTCATTTAGCTGCTGCCTTTCTTGTCTACCTGTAATTATCCAAGGCAGTTCACCTGTGTTTAGCCATTGTTTAGCTAATGTCCAAAATCTGAAATGGCTTTCAGTGTACCCGACTTGTCCAGGGTGAACCCCGCCTCTCGCCCATTGACCTCTGGAGATAGGCACCAGCACCCCTCGCAACCCTGCTTGGGATTAAGCGTGTAAAGAAAATGGATGGATGGATGTATGTTCCTTCACCCTTCATGGGTAAATACTGGTTCCATGCCTTTATTCCTCTCATGCCACACCAGTTTTAACCCTTCTTATACTTTAATAAACACTTCCACTCACCTGTCTGCGTATGAGTCTCTCCAAGCTCAACACTTACAGAGTTTCATGTTGGGATACTGTATTGTTTATAAATTCAATTCTTTGAACCATTTTTTTATTCCTACGTTTTAAAAAATAGAACTGAGTAATGAATATTTTCCTAAGCACAGATATTGAGTTGGAACACTTAGTATCGTGACAACCCAAGTCACCTTACCCCTATTAAAGTCAGGAATGGTATAAAGTGTTACCTTTCCATTTATAGATGTTCTCCTGAACTGTACATCCTTCGTTATGCATTAGACTTCTGTATAGAGATTTATTATTCTCTACATATCGCTTTACTTATTTTAAGTGTTTGAGTATTTACTTGCACAGTCACACTTCAGTTGTTACAGTAACACCCAAGCAGACTGTAACATTTCTACTCTTTTCTAATGTACTTTGATGTTTCTAGGTCAAAGCAGGACTAATTAGCCTCTACCTCTGTTTTCACTCCACTCGTCTTCCTCGCAAGCTTTTCCTCTGCACTCACTCCTCTTCACTCTTTTAAGTACTCGCACACCTCTGGCCCAGCGCTACCTCCTGTTTTCCTCTCCACAATGAGGACGGCCCATCACCATTCGAGACACATAACCAGCCCCGGCCTGGAGTGACAGCACCGCACAAACACACACACACACACACTCCCAGACCCATGATCCATCCCTACACGTACGCACACTACTCTCCATCCGTCACATTTACATTTCAAACTGCCTGCACTTCCACCAACACATCCATTATTTACCAGCCTCTGGCCAAAGAGGAGAGCACCATATTCGCACTCCCTAGGTAAAGAGTGTGTGTGTGTGTGTGTGTGTGTGTGTGTTGGCAGGGACATGTACAGCATGCTGCTGCTTCCCCCAGCAGCCTCCAATTACATTTCCCAACTTCATAAACTTTATTCCATTTTCCTCTTCCTGTTCTCATTCTGTTTCCACCATCTCATTCCTGATTTGATCGTTTTAAATTTGATTTTGGGCCGTTTGATACCAAAGGAGGAGTCAAAAACTATCGACATCAACAAAATTAGACAAAAAGGGAAAAAAATAACAATTGATTTTTGTTTATTTTTTATTTGTTGAGAGGAAAAAAAGTGAGGAGTAAGACGCATTACTTTCTCTATGGTAGTGTGTATGTAGCTTTAAAAAGACAGGTAAATTATTATAGATACTTTTCCACTTATATTTGACCTTTTTTGTGGTTAACTATTTAGCATTAACCTAAATTGATCAAATTTAGGCTAATGCTGAGCAGATTGTTGCTTGTTGAGAAGTGGCTTAAGCCTCTTTTCCACTGAAAGTAGCGTGTTAAAGGGAAATGCAGTTTTTTTTTTTTTACATTGGGCCCTTGAATTAACGTTATCACATCATTTTCTACTAACCCATATTAGTTTTAAGTCTGTGACGTGATACACACTCTTCAGAACGGCTCCAAACGACAAAAAACTCGTATCAGTGAGCAGAACATAATTTAATAACATAAAATCAAGGGGTCAATTAAAAAAAAAAAAAAAAAAACGGCGTTTTCCTTTAAAACATGTTTGTCAAACATGGGTTGATCCGCTAACAATCGGCATTTGGCTCCCTTCATTCTGGCAAAAAAAGCTGGGTCTAATCCCTAGCTTGAGTGCTACGTGGCCTTTATCCCCCCGCAGCTGCATGTCTGGTAACACCATCGCACTGGGTTAGCTTTGATGATGTCACCAGAGCGATAGAAATCAGGAAAGTGAACAACAGAGAGCAACTTTTCAAAAAAATGTACAAAGAAATTATTTTCAAAAGGTATAGAGAAGCATTGTAGAAAGTTCTGTTTGTGTTTTTTGTTTTGTTAATTTGTATATATGTATGATGGTATATTTGTATACATATTTATGTTTGTATATGTGTAGGTAGGTACGTATTTATATGGATATATATAGCAACATAATTATAAATACAAGAATTAAAGGGGTAGGAGTACATAAGTTTTACTTCTTCCTACTCCTTTTCGCACCTGTAATAGAGGTATATTAATTTAGGAAAGAAGGGTACCTTGTTTGTTGTTTTTCTCTCCAATGTTTTTAAACATTGTTTTATTGTTTTTTTTTTGTTTTTCTCTTGCATGTTCGAAATAAAGATAAAAAAAAAAAACATGTAAGGAAACCAGAAAAAGCGAACATAAAGTTAGGGGTTGAAGTAGCAAATAGTGCAGAGCTGGAGAATAGAAGCAGAATTAATCAAATGAGGAGAAGTGGTTGCTATGTCCTCCAGCACTATAAGCATAAAGCAGCATAACTATAGAGATAGCTCAGGATAACCTGAGCCACTCTAACTAGAAGGTTTATCAAAAAGGAAAGTTTCAAGCCTTGCCTTAGAGCTAGACAGGGTGTCTGGCTCACGGACTAAAACTGGTAGTTGGTTCCACAGGAGAGGAGCCTGAAAACTAAAAGATCTACCTCCCATTCTACTTTTAGAATTTTTAGGAACCACTTGTAAACACGGACATTGAGAGTGAAGTGCTCTGTTAGAAACATAAGGAACAATCATATCTTTGATGTAAGATGAAGCTTAGTTATTTATGATTTATACATCATCATTGCTTTAAATTCTGTTCTGGAATTAACAGGAAGCCAATGAAGGAAATCTAAAATAGGAGAAATATGATCTCTGTTTTTAATAATTTTCATAGAATTCTGGCTGCAGCATTTTAGGTCACCTGAAGGCTTTAACTACAGTTTTTGGAATAATAAAAAAAAATCCAGCCTTGACGTAACAAATGCTTGGATTATTTTCTCAGCATCATCCCTGGAGGTGAAAGAGGAAAATTCTAAAAACCAGAGTGATATGGGAGATAAATGACACGTCCTGATCAAAACTAACTCCAAGGTTTTCTAGATTATCATCTGAAACCAATTTAATGACATCCAGACAAAGTAACTGACTAATCAGTTTTTTTTCCAAATGTAAACGATAATACTAATAAGATTAGCATTGAATTAAATGATGAATAACTGTAACCATCCACATATGTGATCTGCTTGCCTGTATCTGAGTATAAGGCAACTAAAAATCAAAGAATTATGAAAGGATAAAATCAGAGGAGCAGATAGCTGAACTTTATAGGACATGAAGAGTAATGAAAACTATTCAAGGAACTCCAAAGACCAAACAGCAGCATTCAAACATTATTCAAGAGTTAAAAAATGAAGGATTCTTTTGAAACCATAATTCATTTCAGCCTCAACCACAAAGAGAAATTGCAAAATTAGAAATAGAATAAACTAGGATAATAAGAGGCAATTTTTAACTGTTGTTTCGCTACAGCTTAAAAAAGTGAAGTGGCCAGTTGCAGTCTCCTGACTTCAGTGTCACATTTATGAAAGGTGAAATATTAGATAGATAGGCAAAACATTGATACAAGCATTTTGGGAATTGGAGGACTTTTTTAACAATAGTCAAATAAAGTGCTTTATTCACAAACACCTAAAAAAAAAATTCTAAAAAATCTGAAATTGGATTTATGGGCACCGTCAATCTAAGAGAACGCCCCACAACATCTGCATCAAATGAACTTAGTAGGAGAACTAAGCTGGCAGATTCAAGGACAAAACTAATCATACAGGTACAAACGCAGAAGCTCTTATATATGACTGAAGGTCTCTGCCTTCATCACTGACACACCATAGGATTGTAGGATTGGTAGCCAACTGTCTTGGCTTTGATTCACGTGGTTGGCGCCTGCTTGGTGGGATGAGACAGTGTGATGTTCACTCCAGCAGGACTCTATCAGTGAACCATAGTAAGTGACACACCTTTGGCTGGGAAACCTGGCTGCCATCCCAAGGTCTGGATACAAGAACAGCATGCTCAGCTTGGCTCCTCCCTCTCCCTGTCAGTCTGTATCATCCTTCCCTTTTGGGATGTTTTTTTTTTCCTCACCAAGCAAGAAAAACGAGCCTCGAAATAGGAGCTGATGGATATTTATATGTCTGAAACATCAAAGAGATGTCACAGTACTGGTGATAAAGTGTTAGACATATCACCTTGACTCAATACTTCCTTGCTTTGGACAGCAGTCTGTTCCTTCACACCTCTGCTGCGCTGATGGAAGGTGTGATGATTCCTTAATGCAAAACAGCAGCAAGCTGGGCACATGGACCTACTTATCTGCTTAATGATGAGCAGAAATGGATTCATATGGACAATGAGGCTGCCATGTTATGGATGGATGGATGGATGTATGTTCCTTCACCCTTCATGG
>NW_015150606.1:862349-874325 GCF_000732505.1 Cyprinodon variegatus
CGGACGGGGAGGCAGACAAACAGAAGGATGAATCGATGGACCAATGGCTGGATGGTTGAATGGATAAAGGACTGAACTACTTAAACTTGAACTCCACCTGTTTGCTCCATAATTTCCAACACTTTCTACAAATTACCACTAAAACAAAAATGGTTTCCAGTCGAGGAAAAAAAGCATGTGGCCTTGATTCCTGATCTCCTGCTACATGTGCGGACCGCACAGCCATGGCAACTCTGTTCGGTGGACGTTCTCTCCTGGCACCATTACAATCAGGAGGTCTGCTCTGCACCTGTGAGTCCAGTCTCCCCCCTCTGCTTTCGGGTTTGTTGTCTATGTAAATTAGTCACCCATTGGACCTTTAAATGCTCACAGCTGTTCTATAGAAATGCTGCTGGTGAGAATAAAACTAACTTATATTCAGGAATTAAAGCTGTGTTTCCCTGACTTCTGTAGGACCACGGTGTGGTAGGCCCAAAACCTGATGTGCAGCAAAGATGGATTTGCAGCTACATAATTCACATTTTTTAGCAGTTCTCATGCAGGGCATATAGAACATCACAATTTAGTGAAAGTAGAGATGTGAAACAACCCAGCAGGCATTTATGGCAAGAGGAACTGCATTATTTGCAGATTTCCATGGTCAAGAGAATACATTCGAACATGACAAGGCACATTCTAATTAATGGTGTCATATTTACATTTTTTAGTTTCTGATTATATTTTATAAGCACCAGCTAAGCTTATGTTCATTCAGCATCTGCAATGGGACTCCATGACTCCCAGGTCCTGAGAAATAAATAAATAAGACTATTCCTAAAATATTTCCTTGTGATAAAGGTTATAGTTAGAGTGACTCAGGGTATCTTAAGCTAATGCTATAGTTATGCCACTATAGACTTAGGCTGCTGGAAGACAAAAAGACTACTTTTTTATTTTTATAATTTTGCTTCTATCTCTATGTTTTATCTCTTTTCTCTACTCTATTTAACCAATCTGAATGTATGAGCTCATTAAATTGTTTCTGTAAATGCCTTGAGATAATGTGTTGTGAATTGGTGCCAAATAAATAAATAAACTGAAATTATTTTAATACATCATGTTATTTCTGATGCTTGCTTTTGACTACAAAAACCCTTATATAGATAGGATTTCAAGGCCAACTTTGAGGGAAACATACATACTCACTTTTAAATTAAATTGGTATAGCAGAAAGAACATAGGTATGATCAATATTTATCTCTATAACCATCTATTTTTATATAATCATAATCATTTACCCATGAAGGTCATTGCTTATGTCTATACAGCTTAGCATTGTGTAGGCACACAGTTGAATGGGTAGATCCATTAAAACGGTAACACTCTGGTCACGGTAACTCAGTTAAAAAAGGATCTTATAATCCCGATCTAGGCTAAAGGATTGGAAAGATATCTTCTCTGGGGTCTTTGCTGATTGCTTTACATCCTGGCATTGTGCACACCTGTGTGGTTTAGAGAAAAAAAATTACAAATTATGAGTTTTACATCCCATAGGCTGCATCATCATGCTGCTATTTGTTTTACTTTCTCTTATAATTTGGGTAAACAGTCAAGTTGGTTAATTATTGCCAGAAGTAAATTATTTCTTACCTTTTTTCAGCTAAACTATTTTTCCTTGTGAAACATTATTTTCTAATTCTGTGTGAACTACTTGATGGGATTTTTAACAAGTGTGGGCTCACCTGCAACCTGAAAACTGTGAACCTACTAGAATCAACTGCAAAGATGCAACAGAGTAAACTTTTTTTTGTCTGCAGGTGTGATTTCACCTTTCACTTCATTAAAGTTTTAATCCTCCCTTTTTTTAAGGGGAAAAAAAGAACTATCAGCGGATCCGGATGAAAATCCTCCTCAAAGCTTTTGTCACATTAGTCGACGATGCCCCGTGACTACAGGCTGTTTACAAAGCCAAGCCGCCACAGCGACCGGAGGGGAGCGGCGCCATCAAAGCAGCGTCGAGTACACGTCACCCTTCGAGGGGGTCTTTGAAATCTGGCCCCTCATCCTTGCATGGGAGCGCATCACGCTGTATTAGGCGGTAAATATTTGACGGCCGGCAAAATCACAAGATGCAGAGCGAAACCTCAGAGCACGCAGCTGTTGGCCCCCACCATCCTCCAATTGCCTTTACCCTCCCCTCCTTGCAGACAGAGGCGGTGTATGGCTCAATGGTGCATTTTGCAGATAAAGTAGCAAAACTACTAGAGGGTGTGTTGCGATGGCAACACTGGTAGGGAGACCAGGTTCTCCATTACTACTTAATTTAGGCTCTCTAATTGCATTCCACACAATCTGTGACCACAATGTTGCACAGAGGATGGAGAAGAAGTGGTTTAATGTGGGTGGAGGGGATGGCTAGTGGGGGGCCTGGTCCTGGGTAAACCCCTGCCTGTGAGCTAAAGCACTAAAACGAGGTACAAATGGCTTTGAAATTGTCTTTATTGCCATTTGCACTGATAGAATGTGTAGTTTAAGAATGAGACACAACATTAAATTTAATTTTGCACAACTTTCAGGAACGCGTTGTCTTTAATTTGGGGACAAAATCTGTGTGTAAATACACCGACTGCAAGTGTAGAAGCCATTTGAGAGAAGTTATTATAAGACGATTTTCCCACAAACCAGGTATAGGTGTCCCCTTTGAACCGCCTCAGTAACAGGTCCCAAAAGGCTAAAGGATGGAAATGATTGGTAACTGACCCCAAACACTGAAGGACCACCAACAAAGGATTCCACTGGTCCACAAAAAGCCCCAAACCCGGAGATGGTACAACCTATTACACTGACTAAAGCTCAGATCCTTTTTTGGCTATGACTATCAAAAGGTCTCAACATATTACTAAGCTAGTAATGTTATTTTTTTATTTCCATCATGTATGGAAAGTGCCTAATTAATATAATCTGTTAACCTAAAGCAATATGCATGGTATGGTTGGTACATGTCAGGTACGCCGGTCATTGGCCTTGAACAAGGCATCTTTCAGTAGAACTGCAGTCAGTCGCTGGACTGGCATGGCTATCACTGCCCCTACATAGTTAGGAAGCAATACAATGGGATAAGCTTCATAGTCATGGTAGGCCACTTCTTTGATTTTACTTTGGAAAATCTGTTGGCAATGAATCTATTAAGATTTGGAACAAAACCTCACAAAACATTGCCAATGAATATCTGAAGCCTTTTAATTCAAGTATTTTTTAATTCAAATGAACTGAGCTATTTACCATTGATCGGACAACAGGCATTCTGCAAGGCACACGATGGACCTTGCAGTCAGATGTCAACATTCAATGGTGACCATTGGCCAGGCATTAACATCAAATTTGGTAGTTCTTTCTAGATAATAATCTTAAAACGTGTCTTAAATTGCTTAATTAAAATGCATTTTTCTTCAAATCTCTTCTCCGGGTTCCATCTTTTGTGCCGAGAATTACCTCCCCTGTCGCGGGAACGCGCATCCCCCTAAACTCACGCCCATTGATGAGAAAACGGATTAAAATATGAACAAAATGGGAAATTTTAAACATATTCTTAATGTTTTCATACTCCTTATACATGAATGCCATAAAATTGATCGTTTTGATGGAAAGACATATTTTAATTAATAGGATTTTACTTGTATGGAGATACGTTTCAGTCGATCTGCTACAGTCAATGTGCGATGAATAAATTCTCTGCTCAGTAGACGTAAATTCCCGATTTTGCTATCAACACCATTCTAGATCATTTCTGACACTCTGTTATTTGTTAAACTTAGAACCTGGAAACCAAAGATTCCTTCCCATCCTTATTTTCACATTTATTTTCCCAGACCTATGAAATTCATTCCACAATCACAGAGAGCAGGTATGATTGTGTGGAGAAACTTGCATAATTGTACACACATGATTTCTCAAACTAAGCAGGGGAGGGAGATCTTGGCAACTTAGAACCTGGAACCTGCGAGAGATTCCCTCCCCTCCTTAATTTTACACTCCTTCAAATCGCGTTGTCTTTGCCGCTTGGCCGCAATGCTGTTCAGAACCCCGTCACCTGCTTTGCTGGTTGCGCCACTGAGGTTGAAAATGAAATAGCATGTGCCCTCTGGGCCACAGACTGCCAAATGTTAAAAGGGCAATATTATTGCCATTACTGTTAATATATAATATAATTTTATACATTCAGTGATAAATTGTTACAGGGGATTATTATTTAAGAAGGCGGATGATTTCTAAGATTTTTTTTAAGAAGGGGGATGCCATCCCCCCTCATCTCGAGTACTGGTTACAGTGGAAATCAGAATGCCTCACACAGGAAACTGGGCATTGAAAGTGGACTGAAAATAACCATTTCAGAGAGAGGTGTAAATCTTCTCACCATCAGCGTATATAGATGAACAAATTAGTGAAAAAGGATTTGCTTCATAAAGGGCGTTTACATATGATTTTTGATTCGTGAGCAAACAGTTTAAATGTTATCCCTATGTAGAGGGCGGCTTTGATCTGTCTGAGGCAAAGTAACGTGAAAGGCACATTGTTGGCAATGGCAGGGAAGCTAGATTACCTAAAGTGAAAATCACAGGAGTTTAAAATCTGTACTATCATTTTTTTATGTTATTTAAACCAATTAGGGAATAGATGTGGCTGTGGCGTAGTGGGATGTATAGCAGTAGAGATGAGCTTTTTTTCAATCAAAGCGGAAGATGGAGGAGGTAGGGAATACTTCTTAGAGGTTTATAAATGGCTTTATAAATAGGTTTTTTCTAATTAGCCCTTGAAGGACTGTTAAATCATTTACATTGAATGTCCTCCATTAGCTCCAGCTAAAGGCGGGCATACCCTGTATGAGTTTTTGCCCTATTCGGGCCGATCTCCAGTCATGCGAGAATTTTTGTTTTGGATCTGTCAGAGTTTTAGCCTTATTGTGAGTCCAGCATTGTGTAGAATACAAGGGGTAACAAAGGTCGAACAGCCTCTAACGACCACCTCGTGATCAAAAATCGTAAGGTCAGGAGAAAGATCAAACATGTTTGAAATTCAGCATGCGCTCGTGAAGTGTTGGTGGGCAAATTCTGATGTTGAAACAGAGCTAGGAGAGTCTATGGGACGATTTACCTGAACCTCAGGCACTGCCCATGTGCAGACAAGTGAGTTCTTCTTCTTCCAGATTGACGAGTCTGACCAGCGCCATCTCTTGTTGCCGAGTCCCATATATGGTATTTGGACGTACAGTGTGAGCAGTTAGATGACGTCAGAGCATCAGGCCATACAGTGTAAAAAACCTAAATTGTGAGCTGTGACATTATAAACCCTGCCGTTTTGTCGTAGAGTTTGAGCTGTAGCTGAGTACAACGATTGAAAATATTGTACAGAGTATACCCGCTTGACACTGACCAGCCGACATTGTCTCTTCCTTGTTCTTGTGCTCTTGATCCAGCTGCCTTCTTTAATCTACTACTGTAGTTTGGAGGATCTCTTGCTGTGATTTCCTGCAGCACCTGTCTGAGCTCCAAAATGCAATTCCACCTAACTTCTGTTGTCAGGTTGATCTTCCAATAAAGTACCGGTAAGATAGTTTTAGGTCCTTGATGGAAGCTCAGTGGAAAGAGGACTCCCCGAGCTTAGAGCATCTCTGGAAGACCTGGTGGACCCAGGTACACTGATGGCTTTATTCGGCCTTACTTAGTAAATAAGTAAAATACTTACTTGGTGACAACTGACAGATTTGATCAGGTGTTGGAGCCTTTTGCCTTGTTAATTAAGGGGGAATTTACGGTGACATGACAGTTTTTTCTTTAACTGAAATCACCATTACAGCTTAGCTTTCTTCTGTTTGTTGTTTTTGTCATATTTAAAAAACAATCTGGTCCTCGGGAACAGTTAAGCAAAGGGCCACAGAAGGGATGCACAGGTTGCTGCTTTTCTTCTGAACAGGTAAGTGAAATTTTTGATTAGCATTAGCATAGGCCAGGGGTGGGCAATTCCAGTTCCTGGGGGCCGAAATCCAGCAACTTTTAGATCCATCCCTGCTCCAACACACCTGAATTAAATGGCTCGGTTACCTCCTTAGTATGCAGTCACTTCCTCCAGAGTCCTCTCAATCATCTAATTATTTGATTCAGGTGTGCTGAACCAAAGACACAGTTGCAGGATAGCAGCCCTCAGGAACTGGAATTGCCCACCGCTGGCATAGGCAGACCTTGCAACTGGCTGGCAAACAGTATAAGAGAAATGTGGGTGCCACTTAGTTGGTTGGAAACAACTTGTAACTATCACCTTTAATGTCAGGGAATGGAAGTCATCCTGCACCATGAGACGGAGCTCCTAAATGGAGTGTATATAGGGTGACCAGATGTCCTCTTCTTCCAGGACATGTGCTTCTTTACATACCTAAAAAAATGTCCAGAAGAAATTTGAAAAATCGTTCGGGATTTTGGTTGACTACAGTGAAGCAGAACTGAACTGGGGCTGGTCCGGGAACTCCAGCGGACGGGGGGAAGGAGCCAGCGGGGGACGGAGCGACCGAACCCTACCCGGTGACAGTAGCCATGGCCCAGATCCTGGCTCAAAAGGATTTTAAAACCGACTATATAGCGGTTTTAAATTCCAGTTGAAAATATCAACAAAGAATTGGTAAAAACAGACTGCTTTCAGTTTATGATACTTCTTGGTTACAGTACAAGCTTTATCTTCTATTTCCAACATTGTCAAATCAGAAACTACTGAACAGTACTTTTTCCTATAGCTAAAATTGTGTGTTTTGGTCTATTAGTCTTAAACCAGATGTGAGCGGCTCGATATGTGTTTGTAAATGTGTGAAGAAAGCCCCCTGGTTGGAAGAGCAGTGCGAGGTGAGGGGGTATCGGTTTGATAGGGACTTTCATTGAATGTGTGAAAGGGGTGTGCGGCAGCTTTGACCCCCGCAACTCTCTCTGACCTGTCCTTTGTCTCTTCACGCCCTGGTCCCTACACCCCTCCCACCCACCTCTGTCTCCCCCAACAAAAGGGCCTCTCCAAGGAGGTGGTGGTTGAGGGAGAGGGGGGCTCTTTCATGACTTCTTTGCCATTTTTCTCCCCTTCAAAACCTTGTTCGGTTTTCAGACCCTGCTCCGTCCTCTGGAGTCGTGGGGGCCACCATTTATATCGTTGCCTGGGAATGAAGGCCCCGTGGCCCCTTTTGTTGTGGGGTGGGCTGGGGCAGCAGTGGCTGGGGAAGAAGGGGGGTGAGGGTTGCCCTTTGTTCATCAGAGCAGAGTGAGCTTCAGTTCCCACAGACCTGGGGCACGACGGGGGTCTGAGGTCTCCGCTGCATGACAGGGATGAGGTAATGTTTATAAATCGCCTGGCCCTCACACTGCAGGCATTTAGCGGTTTAGGGCCAACATCTTCACACAAACAAACACTAGAAATTTAAGTTAATTTTATCTGCATATTAAAAGAATAATGTATAAAAAAATTTTGGGGGGGTGGAGAGAAAGTGCCTAAAGTCTCACAAATCCACACCTAATCAGTGTACAACAGTACGCAAGTACAACCATTTACCATTCAGGGTAATCATTATAGCTCATTCTGTTGTAATTACTCATAGATTGAAATGGGAGATTTCATAGATTCTCTGGTTGTCGCTTATAAAGTGTTAATTAGTAAATCCCCAAATTCTTTGCAACTTTGCTAAATTTACCCAAAATTATCCACCCACACACCCTACCTACCAGGCTTCTTTGTGGCTCCTTCTTTTTCACCCTGTCATTCCAACCTATTGGTGTTTAACCTAATTAATACAGAGACATGCTCCAACAGCCATTTAATTAAGAATTCACAACTTTTACAGGTTTTTTGTTGCTGCTTTGCCAAGTTTGTGCAGCAAATTAAAAATAGAGTACATCCCTAGTTGCCTCACTATTTCAAGTTGCAAAGACAGGTTTATTTGTTAGTTTGGCTCTTCAACGAATGGATATTAAGTCTTTACTTTTAAGTAGGGAAAAAAGTATTATTCTGTTTTTATATGGAAAATTATGACATCTTAAGAAATTGCTGGAGGCCTGAATAATGTATGTTTTGTTTTAATCATACATTGAATGGCTATAGAGAGGAAAGTTAGAGTAGCATTAACTTTTATTTAAACAAACACTAATATAAAAAGTTAGGTTTAGCTGCCAAACTGGTATTAGAATAGAGTTTTAATGTAAAATTCATATCAAGTTACATAAAAAAACAGAGAATCAAGTTGAAGATTAAATGCATGCAAGGAACAAGCCCACATTGTTGTTCTCACCGGTCAAAGGACCAAAGACGGTGCAGAAATCGTACATTTAAAGTAGCTATTTTCAACAAACATGCATAAGAAACAGTTAAAAGAGCAGAGTGAAACGCACATTTTTTGTCTTGATCTTTAACACGTACGCTCTGTCTCACAATTTTGCAAGAATTAACCAGATTCAAGGTAAAAGGTTACAAATCAAAGGGAATCCAACATCTTGACATTCTGTCAGAGTTGTCAGACTTTACGCTTTTAAAACAACAAGGAAACACATTCCCACATTCTCTGTTGAGCTTTAATTTGCAAATGCTGCCTTTGAGGGAGGGAGAGGATCTAAAATCCTGACCTGCAAATACATTAAACCACTCCCAAATGTACGGATAACATCAACCGTTTGCCCTCGCACACAACGCCACGATGGCGCACACACCGAGCAGTGCAGCCAAGAAAAGGAGAAAAAAAATTGCAGTTGTGCTAAAAAGTTGACCTGAAACTGAAACAAGATTAACCCCCCCCCCCTCCGATCGTTGGAGCCGCACACAAATCCTCTCAGAGTGCAAAAAACACAGGCCAGGCCACGGATAATGATTACACATCCCTTTGATTAGCATCATATCAGTTCTGTGGATTAAACTCAACAATAGCAGTCGTTGTTGGAGCTCCTATCAAGCATCTCACACACAAGGGGGCTGAAGACAATCCTCGGTGTAGGGCAGAAGTCACAGAGCCACAAATTGAGGCAGAACTCAGCCACGAAAAGAGACAATTGGCGTTTCCGTAACAGAAGACGCCTATGTTTTGACATAAATCAAAAATAGAAAGGCACAACATTTCAGACTTTGACTGCATTCCTCCAAACGAAGAGGGAGACGAGTTAAGGACAAAAATGCAGGGGTAGCAGTTGAAGAGAGAGGCGAAGGAATAAGGAGGGAGAAAACAGGTCAGGCCGTGTCAATAACTCCCATCGCCACTTCGGCTTCTGTAAATCGATCTTTTACAATTTCACCTTTTGACAGCCAAAAGAAATCACTACAGAGGTGAAGGGGGAGGAAAAGAAAACGCTCAGAGCTCGAGTGGGGCTAAAGATTGGGATGATGATGCAAGAAGAGGAGGAGAACGGAATATACTGACAACTTAAAGCTTCAATCCGTGATTTATTCGTTTGAAGACTGAAACAGAGTGTCGGTACTTACCACCACCTCTGAAATATGGTGCGGGTTAAAGATTTTACTGCCTCAACTTTTGTATTAATTGAGAAAAAAAACATGAGGTGTGTTTAAATTGTCTGCTTATTTGCTCTATGGGTGTTTAAACTTAACAAATAGACATTAAAATGTGAAAATGTAATTATCCCCTAAACTAAGTAGCTGTAAGTCTTCAAGCATCTGCCCTTATCGGCAATGAGTCTTTTACATCACTGTGGAGGCATTTTGGCCATCAATATGGCCAGGTATTTATGCATTAATGGCCTTTTCAAAGACCTTCCAGTGCAACTAAATTAGAACTTTGGCATAGCTGTTCCAAACCTTTATTATTCTTGAGCTATTAAGGCTCAAGAATAAAGCTATTTAGACTTTCTGGAGTTCTGCAGATCTGTGACGTTTTTGGCTTGGTATTTGGATTCCTTATTCATCAAGTTCTAACATATTTCAGGTCTTGAGCAACAAGTTAATCACAGACAATTACACCAATACCTCCGTGTTTGATAGTTCATTTAAAGTTTGTTTTTGAATTTGAGTTAGTTAAAGCAAGATGAAATTAGGCACACCTTCTGAAAGGCAGAGTTTCTGTTGCCACTCAAATATTAGGAATATTTTCCCAGAATTGTTCTGGATCATCAAGATGCTTTTAGGGATTTACTAGAGCACACTTTAGTGTCCCCTCTACCTTCGAGTCATTGGTTGCCTTGGAACTTTTCCCACGGATCCCATTTTTGCCAACTTTCTTCCTTAAAGGGCGTCTACACACGACCTAATTTTTGTGCCCGAAGCAAACATTTTAGATTTTTAGATGTTATCACTATTTAGAGGGTGGATTAGGAATGCTAGGAGGTAAAGGATATGATGCATCTGGGAAGTATGGCAAGGAATTAAAAAATCTGGACTTTTAAGTATTTTTGCTGCAAAAAACAGTCAGGGATTAGTTGCGGTTGTGGTGCAGTGTGAAGATATGCAGAAAAGCAGAAAAAAAAGAGATTATTTTCAATTAAAATGGAAACAAGAGAAAAGTACATTGATAAATGATGGAGTAGAAGGTGCTTTTTTAAAATTTATTTAGTAAATTTTATATTTTGAAATTTTGTTTTTAATGTTTGTCCCTTCTTAAGATTGAATTTTTAAGGATTTAATTCATTTAAATTGCGTTTCACAGAACACATTCTTGGTATTTATAGACAGGTGCGTGACAACACATTTCAGTTTGTCTAAATGCATATAGTGATTTTTTGTACTGGGCTTGAAATTAAGAGGATGTTATCTCTAAAGGGCAATTAAAAAAGAATGCAAATTTTAAAACTCAGACTGAAAAATAAAATAAATAATGACATTAAAAATAGAAAATCTGTAAAACAAATTATGATAAAATATGTAAAAACAAAACTATCTACCAAATAATATTTGCACCAATTTCTGACAATATTAGACAACCTATATGAATATGGTCATGGTGACTAAGTTTGGATACAAACATAAAAGACAGAAGGAAAGGTGTGAATGTTAATGAATGCATGGATACATTGACAGGTGCAACTGAGCGTGAGCATCTAAAAAAAGCAAATGGTTTAAACAATTTATATCCAGAATGTCAGATTTTTATCTTTTACCTAATTTTTTCAATTTTGTTTTTTTCTCCCCATTCATCCCAACCTGGAAAACACTTAAATCCAAACCAGGACTTTTCTTAGAGAGCATGACAATCCCATAAACTGCAAAATAATAAAAAATTTGTGTTCTTACAGTTTAAAAATTGGAAAAAAGTAGCATGTTTAAATTTTTTTCAATGTCTGTACTCCTGACACAATCTTCCAATTAAGTCATATATCAGTGTCAGCAGCAGCTTGTTTACCTTCAAGTGGATAAACACAGGATTAGAGTTTTGGTCAGTAACTACCACTGCCTCCCAGGGGACCCGCCTTAAAGCCACAACAGCATGAATGATGTAAAGCTCCACACTGAAGGCTTTGGTGGGCCACAGTTTCTAATAAGCCCGACTTTCTGAGATAATTAAAGTGGTTTATTATTTTTGATAGCACCATGGAGGTCAGCCTGCACCGTGAGAATGAGAATAAGCTGCTAAATGGGATCTTCATACCATATTCTTCTAAATTGCATTGCCTTCAAACTGGATGTTGTGTTTGTTAAAGGTTATGCATACAATAGGAACAAAGTACAGCTTTGGTCCGAATATTCAAATGACTCCATCTTTTAATGATGCATTTTAAGATGTAGTATTGTACTACATGCAACATCAATAAGTTTCACAAACAAGTTGAAAGGGGTGAATTTTATTTTGAATACCTTAAGATGAGATAAGATAGACTTTTATGGTCTCACAGTGGAGAAATTTACTTGTCACACCAGCTTAATAGTCAAAAGAAGGTGCCAAACGGTGATTGGGGTATATACAGCATACCCCATGCACATTACATTACTTCAGCTGTACAGCTATATATATATATATATATATATATATATATATATATA
>NW_015150606.1:877019-909557 GCF_000732505.1 Cyprinodon variegatus
CTTCCCGACCTCAAACGTTGTGGGCGGGACTAAGTTCGGAATGGCACCCAGGCTAGCTTAGCTTACCACTTTGCAGAACCTACAATTGCTCCATGGCTGTGGTGAGCCTTGTTGTCTTCTTGGCCAATGTATTCCAAACACTGCAATCATAGGCTGTAACATATATTGCAATTGGTACCACTGTTATTGAGAATATAAATATACTTTTTTTTTCTCTTTTTAATTAATGTGCAGCCCTACAATTAATGGGACTGTTTGAGGGACTGTTTTGCTGTTAAGAAAGAGTTGCAACCATGAATTTACAGACTTTGCTTAAAATGCTCTAAACACTGCTTTCACTCAATATGGTTATCAGCAATGGGACGACCTTTTGTCATTTTCAGGTTTCTCTAAACTTAAGTAAATCTGACCTGTAAAGGCACCAGCTATGGGTTATTATTATAGCTTCATCTCAGAGTCAACAGGTCTCGGTTAGAAAAAGGCCAAAACGTTTTTTCTTTAAAGTTACCTCAAAAACTATACTTGGAAAACTTGCATCTACATGAATCAAAAGTCTTCTGACAGATTATACCAAAATATTTCACCATAATGGCCAGAAAAATATTTCTTTAAAACCATGCACATATCAGGAACTCCTTTTACCAGTTGTCTTGCAAGGAGGAGGGGGCATTATGATAAGGGCTTGTTTTACACCTTGCTGTCTCAGTCAGTTGTAAGCTGCAGATCTATAGCAGCCTGGCTGAAAGAGAGATGAACTGAGTTTCAGCCGGTCCTGTCAAAATCCAAATGCTAACCTGGTAGAAATGCAGTGTTAGGACTTTAGGAGAGAGCTCTGCAGATATAAATACAAAAGAAAACATTAGATACTACAGGGGTGTTAAAAAAGGATGGTGAATTAAGGATGGTGTACCTTCTGTAAGCTTCATAGTTTGATTTAAAAACAAGCTAAGTTAATGGCCTAGATATTTTATTCCACCTGAAGAAGCTTTCTTTTGTAAAATTAAATAACCACATCAGAGAAAACAGGCCAAGTTACCCTCTGTTTCCTCCTAAAGCCTTGTCAAAACACAGGCGTGAAATCCTCCTGCGGCTCGGTCCCCCCGCACTGTGCTGCTAATAAGCCCGACACACTCTCAGTTACACAGGGACAATTGTGGCAATTTCCTCTTTTCCTTAATCATCTTTCGCTTTTTTTATGATAAGGATGTAACTAACTGCGGAGGTGAAGTTACATTCTAATAAAGTCAGACAGTTAATAATGTAATCTTAAATTACGCAGTAATTACCGCCTCTCAGTCACCAAGGGGATGCTCTGTAATTCAATCACCGGCCCCTCTGATACTGTACAACACCAAAAAATAAAAAAAGACCTGTGTTATCAGGGCTATTTTACCATGGAAATGAATAGCCCTACCCACCGCAGCTCCCGCTTGGAGTAATTAGACAGCATAGTCTCCAGCTCCACACAGGCTCAGCTATCAGTGGCGAGGCCTTATCCATCTTGGGCTTTAGAACCTGCAGGTGGAAAGCGTCTGCGAGGATCTTTAATGCACTCAGCGGCTCCAGATGTAAATGTTTACAAACCTGTGGATATTAGTCTCGTGCGTGAATAAAAGGTATGTGGGAATTCAAACCTCCTCGGCCGTTCATTCACAGAAAACACGCGGGGTAAGCTTTACTTGCCGCAGCACCAAAAAACACAATTTGTCATTTATTTATAAGAGGGTGATTCCTTTAGAGACGCAGCCTGCTGGATATTACCAGGGCGGGGGGAAAAAAATGTAATGCCCTCTCAATATGTTTTTCTTTTCTTTTTTTCCCGGGAAAAGGGGAGAAATTAGATTTGTGAACTGGGAACTTCATTTGCAAAGCTTGGCTGGGACTATGTGAGTAAAGATGGAGGAAGCTTTGAAGGAAATCATTACCCTGGTGCTGAGTCAGCTCGTCTTTTCTTTTTGTTCTTCCTCCGACCCCATGGTTTGTCTTACCTTTAAACCAGCTGAGCAGACTCAAAGTAAGGCAGAGCAAGTTTAAATAGGCGCACTTTGCACCCTGAACACCTAGACCCTTATCCCCCCCTGCAGGGTAGGTCCTTCTAAAGAAGAGATGGATAAAACGGATGACAGGCTTTCGCAGATGGGCCAGGTGCAAGGGCAAGTCGACAAAAGAAAGGCGACTGTGGAAGGGGCTTTCAATTTATTGTGGGTAGAATTGCAAAAGATGAGATTCAGACAGAGTTTACGATCTCTCCCCCTTTCCTCCCCCACCGCAAATGGTCTCGTCTTGGAACATAAAAACAAATAGATTTTCATGTCAAGCTGTCAGCAAGTTGACAAGAGAATACACAACTCAACCCCAACCCTCAAACACATCTGTGCATAGGTAGTCACGCCGGCAGTGAACCCCGAGTTCATGAGATGAACAGGTAGCGGAGGCCTGACAAATCCGACACGGCTGCTTTTCTCCTCCATGCCGATGGCACAAACCCGCCCGCGTGGTGTCCTCCGATCAGATGGACGCCGGAGGAAAGGAGGGTGACCCGCCGAGGAGGCGGGCAGGTGACGGATGTAATCATGAACACGTAACAGATGACAAGTGTCTGAGGTGGGTGTGTGGATAATTTGAGGATTAGATTCCCACACCGTGACTGGATCAGATGAATAGCACAAAATCATTTTAAGCATTAAGTGGAAAGATTTGATCATAATGTTTTCTATGTGTAACATAATGTGGAAATTACAAACCTGATCAAATTGAAGCTTACTATAGTTTGGTTTGTGTGTGAGAAATGTCACATTTATATTGCTAGATTAAAACGTTATTTTTATTGATTCTTCATAAACTTTTGCTTTTATTTTGATAAAATTATATCTGAAAGAAAAATATGCTTAATCAGAAAACAATAACAGTTTATAATAACTGATTCTTAATGTCATGTGACTATTCAGGGGAAGAACACAGGTTTGGATCTCTTAAATTTGCCAGTTGGTGCTGTAAAGCTTTACTTTACTTACTTTAACAATAAAGTATAATAAGCTGATCTGAAAACACAAACATTTTTGAACCTTTATATAACTAAAGTTTATCATAATTTTGCAAACATATGGTAAAAAAAACACCAAACAACAAAACCCAGTCATTGTACTGGAAAGCAACTTTCCCTTTCTTTCGTTACAACCCTGTCTGATATTTTCATGGTTCAGATTAAGAGGATTTTCCTTCATTAGGAAAATGTGTCAGTATAGCCTTACTATATTGTGTTTTTGTGAAGGCCCCACCAACTGTTGTTGTTTCTAGCAGGTTCTGCTTTGTTACTGTCTTTGTTGGAGAAAGCTGGTCTCATCTGGTCTCTGGAGGGTTTTCGGTTCTAGTTATTCCTGCAGGAATCCAAAGATGCAGAAAGCCTAGTCGATCTATCCGTGTGGTCATTTGAAAACAGGCTGCACCAAACTTTGCATCGAAATTTGAAGAATGTAATTTGCAAGGAGGTCAGATAATCGGTGTTCCCCTTGTGTGGTGGTCTACGGGTCAAAAACAGACTTTGTCATGGGGAACAGGGACTTTTATATGGACGACCCCAGGAGGTCAGGGGAGTCTCCTCTCTTTGGGAGGGTGTTGAAAGGACATGAGCTTCAAGTCTCAAAAAGAAGGGCCTTTATTTTACTACCTTATTTTATTATTATTATTATTATTAACAAGTACAGGGCTGCTCAGTGGAGCATTGGGTAGCACTGCTGCCATGCAGCAAGAAGGTTCTTGGTTCGATTCCCGGCCCAGGGTCTTTCTGCATGGAGTTTGCATGTTCTCCCTGAGCATGCGTGGGTTCTCTCCGGGTACTCCGGCTTCCTCCCACAGACCGAAAACATGACTGTTAGGTTAATTGGCCTCTCTAAATTCTCCTTAGGTGTGAGTGTGTGTGCGAATGGTGGTTTGTCCTGTTTGTGTCTGTATTGCCCTGCAGTGGACTGGTGACCTGTCCAGGGTGTACTCTGCCTCTCGCCCAGCTGGAGATAGGCACAAACACCCCTCATGACGAGTAAGCATGTTAGAAAATGGATGGATGGATGGATTAACAAGTACGTGTGCAAAATCAACTACTGTACTAAATCAGCTAACTTGCTGCTAGCCAGAAAAGCTGTGTGTTGTTTATGCTTGGATTAAGTTTCACTGCTGCTTTTTCAAAAATGTTTCTCACAATCATCATCATCATCATTATGAGTCATCATCATCATCAAGCAAATTTAAAAACAAATTTCCCATTTAACACTTTGCTAATAAGCATGTAGCTAAGAGAGCTGTTAAGCTAGTTGGCCCTACTATTACAAAATTTTGCAACTAATTTCTATGTTCGCAACTTTGTTGGTTATCTCTTTAGACAGAAATGCTATGTCCTAAGTCAGTTAAGCTAACTATATTGTATTTTTTATGTATAAGTAAAGATATATATATGATAAAAGATATTTTGGTGTAAAATAATTTACAATTTTATCATGAAATTTAGTTATTTCTTGAAATATTTATTTAGAAATCTTTTACCATTCATTAAGAATAAATAAATAAACGTTATTGGGGCCCCTAGTTGCCTTGCGGCCCTAAGCAGTTACTAGGGGTTGCCCTAAAGTGGGGATAAGAATAAGAAAAAAAATAAAGAAAAAAAAAGTAGTTTTTTATGTGTACTTTTGTTTACTTTCCCTATTATTTTGGGTATTTTTAAAAACTTTTTACGGTTATTATTTACCACAGTAGTCTTCTGTGAAATCATTTCTACTTTCAGTTATTTATTTTAGTTTTAGTGCTCTATATACCTCTGTCAGGTAGTAACTGACACCTCAGCCATGATTGAAACCCCCCAGATCGGCTCTGGTGTGTCAAACTGCAGCTCTAGAATCACACCAGGTTTTTATGGTGTGTCTACATGTCAGACTAATAGCTTAAACAGGATTGGCTCTCTGTCTTGATGAAAATTACTTGTTTTATGACTCGCGTTTCCATTTCACTCCCTGGTGCTGAAGCCGTGAAAGCCAAAAAAACAAACAAAAAAAACACGTCTAGCCCACTGCCCCAAAGACACGTATGCCTGCCGTAAAGCATCGGAATCGATTTCTTTTAAAAACCTGTTCCTCACAGTCTTATTGGGTGGTTTTAGAGATATATGATGCACCTTCAGCTTCAAAGCAGGAAAAATTGCTGGCCAACGGAAAGCCCATTTGTCCGGCTTGATGATGCGGTGGGTCTGTCAGCGTTATTATTGGGAGGAAAAAAAAAGAGAGTGTGGGGGGGTCAGCTAGGGGAACCAGCCCCAGCGCTCCGCTGAGTGCCTGCCCGAAGGTGGAGCGTGGCCATGGCTGAGCTCAGGGGGCATAAATCAAGATAATTCTCTACACGCCTTGAACTCTGACCTCGCCACAATTCACACCAACATTAGACACCTAGAGTGAGAAAGATGGGGGGACGCCTGACGTAACACCAAAAAAGGTGCCTATATGTGTTTTTATGCGTGCGGCCGTTGCAATTAGTCACCGCCGTCCAGATTGAGGCGGTTGTCTCCTCTAAACGCTCTGTCTTTATGAGCCATTAATCTTCTACTTGGACCATTTTCATTACCGCCAAGCCACGCTTTGGAGCCACCAGCTGCATGATACCGCATAGTGGAAATTAATAACCCAACCACCCATCTCTGCCACACAGCCACCCCACTCTACTACCCAATGCATGGTGGGAGACAGATTTGAACATTAGGTCTCTTTTTTTCCACTGCAGATGCTCTTTCTTCTCGTCTTGACCTGCAGTTGATTTCCTCATATAAGACAAACAACTCATCCAGAGCATTTGAAATTCCCTCCGTGCCTTGATGCTGGGATGTAGCCTCAAGCGAGAAGCAATGAAGAGAAAGAGGCTGGTGATAGGGAAGGAGAGAAAGCAAAGTGTGGTTGAGGGGTAGAGGGTTTATTATTTCTTCACAGAGTGGAAAATGACCCACAGGGTCCCTTTAATAGCCTCTAGATTCCCAGTAAGAAACAGAGAGCATGAAAAGGAATTAGATAGAATTAAAATATATTATATATACATCACATTAAAAGAGTCTTAAGCAATCCTTCATTATTTGTGAAATGCAGTTTATATTGCATTTTATGTGACTTATTCAAGCTAGATAGATAGATAGATTTCGAAATCTTACTAGCTTACTTTATCTTAGCTTAGCTTTCAGTTGTTTACTTACCTTATATCACATAAAACTACATTTGGTACTTAAAGCTTGCCTTAATTTAGCTTACTTTGCAAAATGTTAATTTTCTTTCGTTAGTTCTGTTAATTTTTCTTAGCTTAGCTTAATTTAGCTTAAGGCATGGGGGTCAACACTTTTTGTCAATGGCCCAAAAGTGTGACGCAGAAGTCCTTTGAGGCCAAAAAAATACCAGTCATTCCAAGAGCTTCGAAAAGTAAAATGGAAATTAGATCTTTTAGTTTTCAGGTTCCTCTTCTGGGAAACCATCTTTCAGTTTTGTTCAACGGCTCTCTGTCTGCCGTTAAGACTTAAAATCATAAAATTTTGATAACCTTTACAGTTAATTTGTATCTCTGTAGTTATACTGCTAGAGACTCAGACTGGAGCAGGACATAGCGCCATTTTTTCTCTTCTCTACTAGATAGACTTAGTTCCAATTCAGCATTATTTGCTGTTATTTCAACTTTCAGTTTTCTCGGTTTTCTTTCCCTCAATAAAAGATACATCTGGCCCCAGTGTTTAGCTTTGACACTTTTGGCTGCATTGCTGCTACCAAGAACAGTTGTGGTTGACGCACTTGTCTTTCAATTTAACCTCTCTCTCCTAGTCACAGCCTCAGAGCTTGTCTAAGCTTTGTTCCTCTCCTAGAGGAAACCAATCAAAAGCTCCCAGTACCATGAATTTTCACTTTTATTCCCACTGAAAGGAGTTCTAGATCAGTACTTTTGCATTTCTTTTTCTGTATCCAGGCTTTGTCTTCTCAAACCCCTTGCTGGTTCGGGACGATGATTGCTCGCATTGAGCCAGGTCGTGGTTCCGCTGTAACCTTCTTCCTGTTAAAGGGTCTTCCTTTATGGCTGAGAGCCTTTTTAGAGAAGAATTCAAACTCTTTGAACTGGTGCTAAATTAACTAACTTTAATCGGAACTTACAACTTTTTATTACTAATGATATATCTATCTTCTAATGAGATACCAATAAGATCATAGAAACAAGACGTTCAATATCCCTGCTTTTGTGGTCTTGTTATTGTAAAACAAGGCAAGGAACTTGGAATAATATTTTCTCTATATTGTAAAAGTATTTTTTCGTTCAAACATCTGATTGTAGTATTTTCTTAATGTCTCAGTATGGAGTATATTGGAAGAATTACAGAGTAAATACATAATTCAATTGAGCAACTGCACACCTATCCTGGCCAACTAATACCAGTGGAATTTTTTTGAGAAATATTTAGAAGGTGGAGACAAAAAAAGAAAACTGACTCCTGGTTCTGCTTCTGTGGAAAATTATCAACAGGGACCTATGTGGGGGTTAATTTTTATGGGAGCCATTGCCTACCCTGTGGCTTGGGAAGGTATCACACAGACTTTTTGTTAGGAAGGAAAATTTATTTAAATACAAAACTGATGTGAATGGTCTTATATGCCATCACTTCATGACTGAAGAGTCTACATAATTGTCTAATGTATGGCTCAGGTTTGACCAATCAAGACAAAAAATACTAACTTTATGAAATCCTACTTGTCAGGGTACCTGGCTAGCTATGAACGAGAATATAAACTTTAAAACAAAACTGGAAAACCCTCAAAAACAGTTACAAGTTTGACTGAATTTAAATTGCCCTTAGATGCCAATATGAGTGTGCATAGTTGTGTGTCTGTGTTGCTCGATGATGGACTGGCAACCTATACAGGGTCTACCCTGACTTATGCTTTACACTACTGGAGATAGACACCGGCCACCCTGTGACCCTGATGACAAGTGCTGGAAGATGGTTGGATGTTTCCCCATAAAATTGTCATACAAGACCTCTTGATAATTTTGGACAAAAACAAGTAAAGATATATAAAGAAGCAAATTCCCAACAATTTTAAAGCCACCAAAGTTGTTGGGATTTCCCACCAGGACCTGATACCTATTGACCCATCTGCAATATACTGAGGACAATGGATGAGTAACTTTCAGAGACTTAAGGTTTTGTTTTAATAACAAAACCTATAGTTTAGTTCTCAACTGTCATGCTTTCTCATTTTCACTATTTAATTTTATGGCCAAACAAGTGCTCATTCAAAATCATTACTAACATGCCTACTGAAACAACACCATCTTGTAGTAAAGTCAAGCAACCCTTGCCCAAATGATAAGGCGGCAACTGGTTGTTTCAACAAAATTGAGACCATTGAAGCAACCATGGCTGAAGGCCTCAAAGGTCACTCCTCTATTTCTTCTTATGAAACATTCATCATAAGCCTTGACATGTATCTGCACCAGGAATGGCCAGTAAGCTTAAGCGAGAAAGAGCCCAAAAAGTTGGATGTGATATTTTTCGATTGCAGCTTGACATCGGTGAAGAACCTTTCTCATTTCCTGTTTAGGACTACAGTGCATTGTTGGCAAGACACATAGGAGGCTTTGCGATAAGAATCCCTGTTGGTCATCAATCACCTCTAAGCAAAAAACACAAACAAAAGCTAATCCCCAAGAACTTTCTTGCACAGAGTTTGTACATTTCTATAGTCATCCTTGCAGTCATCATTGCAAGTCATCCTTGCATAATGCCAGACCTGTTAATATGTTTTGTGATAAAGGTAAATTTTCTGGAAATATATATTCTGTCAGTAGAATGCTTAAATTGACTCTAGTCTTTCAAGTATTCAGGATCCCTTCAAAGCAGTCATTACAAGCATGTTGTCGGGGCTCTGCAACAGTGTACAAGTGCAAGTGGACCCCAGTGGCTGTGTACCTTGCTTTAGATGGCATGGGCTTCTGTAAAAGGGGAAGTAATGCTGGCTGTTATGACCTTCCTCTGTATTTAACCTGGCAGTAGATGAGCAGAGAGTAGAGCAGAGATCCCTTAAATCACTGTTGTTCATACAGGGCTAAGAAAAATGGTGAGTAAGACATTACTTGTGTAAATTGTGCACCAATATGAAACGGGTTTTTCTCAAGAATTGATGATGAAGATAAATAATAGTTTTTGTATTGTTTTGTTTTTAACCATTTTTTGTTAAGAGTAATCACAGACACTGACAGGAGAAAATAAATTGCCCCTTTTCCCTTCTGGACTTTGACAGCTTATAATTATTTTGTCTCTTTTATGTCCGGTGCCTTCCCTGGACAACAGGCTCATAAACCAACAAGATAGATGAGGCGTTTTCTGCTGTCTGCTGTTAATGATCTCACACAGTTTTGGCAATGACATCATAGTAGACCTTCTGCGGTCATCAATCAGTCCAATCTGGAAGCTGTTATCCAACATGCTGGCAAGGAATCAACCCAGGACTGTATTTAAGCTGCATGTGGGTGGCTGGTAAAAAGGGGAGAGGGCAGGGTGAGTCAGGTTGCGTTGGGTTCACTCGCCCAGAAAGTTCAGAGTACCTTCGGGCGGATTTGAACTGATGACCTCTCGGGTGTTGGTTCTCAGAGGTTCTCCTGTGCGATTGGCCCAGGGTTCTGGGGCCTGGCCTATGCAGCTAGTCAATCTACAGGGACCAGACGAGCACTAAGGTCTGGCCTCCTCATCTTCAACAGTCCACCCCTGCGGGCTATGAACAACCAGCTGCAAGTGGAGGAAGATGGAGCAAAGGAGAGCAAAGCTGTTTTTCTCTTGCTCTCTGGGCTTGCTCTGGCACCGAGAGGCTTCAGGGAAGGTGTTTGTGCTTAAGAGTGGCTTCAGTGAGGGACCTATTGTTCTCCTCCCAAAGGCTCTCAAATCAATACCTCATCTCTCAGTTTCTCTCTGCAAAAAAAAAAAACAAAAAAAAAAAACGGCACCACAGAGGAAAAAGGCCCATCGACTTCACAGGGCTCGCTTTCATGATTCACGCCACTGAAGAAGAGAAAGACGGAAGAGAAAGTGGCAAGAAGGGGGTGTGGGGGTGCACTGTGGGGGCCGGTGCTATAAAGACACTAGAAAAAGGAGGTGACCTCTGGGTCATCGCTCTCCTTAGCACCACACACAGTCGTCCTATCTATAGCCAGAGAGCTCAGAACGACTGATCTTATTGTCTTAGAGGAAGAAAATATGGCTGACCCAAGCAGGTGTTCATACTGTCAAGCTAATTATATTCTAAAACTGAGATTTTCATCTTGTGCATTAATATATGCCTTCTCAGGCATGTCTTCTAAACCAATAAGCCCATTTTGGATTGTTTTATATTGACTCAACAGTTGAAGAAACTTCATTGATACTTAAAGTTACCTGCATCTACTTTTTTCCTTCTGTATATCACTTGAATATTTTGAGGTTTTTGTCTTAAACCATCTGTTTCCTGCTTCTCCCTGTTGTAGAATGTCATATAGGAACACAATTTGGACACCAACATTGTCATGTTTCCACAAAGCTTCAAGGGGAATGTGAAACTTCTTAAGCATAATGTACATTTCATCACCATATCTTCTATTGTTTTCACCGCACTACCGTAGATTACATGTTCCTAAAACATAAAAAGGAAATGTAGCTCTGCTTTCCGTGGGAGGAGGGGGGGGGAAGGAGCATTTTTATGGCTTCTTCTACACAGGTGTCTTGGCGTGAGCGTGACAGATAGAGACAGAAAAGGAGCCTAAGATGACTTAATGGAGTTATGCAAATGCAGGAGGCCCCATAATCCCATGGCTAAGTATCACACCGGAGACGCGGACCGTACAGCTGTGTACAACGGGGGATCCACGCTGCACATTTCCTCTCTGCTTGTACATAGAAAGCTTTGATACTTCTATATGTCTCAATCCACGCAGTGTGAAATACATCCTCCTCCCGCCGCCACCACCATTTCATTCAGTCTCCTTATGTTACCTGCCTGCCTCTTCCATCAGCAGACATCTTTCCCTGCCAATAAAACTTATGATTTCTAGTCGCTGGCAGACGTCCAGATCGTATTCAAAACCCACTTTCCGGTACATGTGAACATATGCTTTCAGCGTGTCACTATTTATAACACGGCCTATGTGGGCGTTTGTTTACATGTTTATGGGTTATACCATATGATTTTGTTCTCTTGAGAGCAGGGTATTCCTACGCTCGACTGCTTCCTAGGGTATAAAATTTATGTTCAGGTTTTGCTTTTATTTTCCTTTGTGGTTCTCTGCTGAATGTGTGCCTGTGCCACGTTCGAGTGTTCCTGTGCAAATACAATGAAATTAGCAAATCCCTTTCCACTTTTTTATTTATTTATCTATTTTTTTCTTTGACATACAAGTCCGCCGACCTGCAGAGTTTTCTCCACTGGGGGGATGACCCCAAGTTCACAGGTAAAGAAAAGAAAGGAAGGAAGAGATACAAGTCCTCCCTTCTTTCGGTGACTCACACCCACAGCATGAGTGCAGGCCTCTACCCACAACCCCCTGCTGCTTGTTTAGAACAGCAACAGTGGGATTTGAGAGGAGTTGGCAAAGAGAGAGGATAGCTTTCGACAAAAAGAAAGAACAAAAGAGGAAATGGAGCTGGGATTTTTTATCTTGTGTGGTTTAGAGATAAAATTGATTAAAAATGTCATTGAAAATGTATACAGCTAAAAGTATTTTCACAACTACATGCTACATGATTTAAACTATGCCAGTGCAAATGTATTTGTATTTGTCTTCCATTTATTCAGATATACCTTAAATCAAAACCAATGCAACCAATCAAATTTCTTGAAACAACACCTCCATCATCACCATAGTTTAGTTTAGTTTAGTTTATTTGATATCCCCATTAGCTGTAGCAAGTTACAGCTATTATTCCTGGGGTCCAACAAAAAATATGAAATAAAAAATTACAAATTAAATAAAATTATATGGACATTAAAACAACATCTCCCATAATCTATACATATACATAAATACATACACACATATACACATACATACTCATACATATATACATATACATAAATACCCATACATACACAGAAACAATCCAAACTAATCAAAACTACAAAGTACAGCAAGTGAAGAAGACTGTGTACTCCCTCACAGTCATAATCATGTTTTATGAGACCACCTCTATATTTAATAAATGTTCTTTCAATGATCTTTTAAATTTCCTTAAATCAGTTATCAATTTAATGCAATTTGGCAGTAAATTCCATGCTTTCATACTAATTTCATAGCTTTTGTTTTTAAGTATTGACTTGATGAACATGTTGGCATGTTTGTGATACATAAAAACTCATTATTACTTCAAAATGTATAAATCCTGTTATATTTTACACCCATGGAGGTGGCCATTTTTCACCTGCTCGGTGCATCCTGTGTTAACGATGTAGTTAAGACTTACTGGACTGGAACCTACAGAGTAAACATTAGCAGAGTTTTTTTTATTAATAATATTGAATTTGACTGATGTAAATGTAGAGAAAGTCACACTTTGCTGCTGCCTCAAAGTTTTTATGAGCCGTTTATATCGATATATCTGTTCAACCAAACAGATTTTACTGGCTTGTGAATGACAGTTGACTACTTTAGCTTGAGTTAACACCATTAGCAGAAGCTAACATGAAATAAATATTTAATCCGAGAATAACCAAAAACTGAAGCATTTTTCAGTCATAACACATCATTCTAATATAAGTATTTGAGAAAATGTTTTGATCCTGATGCTAACCACAAATTTACCCTGCAAAAAAGATGAATTGTTGCGATATGTGGGAAAACATAAACTCCCCAAAATACATCTTGCCAGAAACCTTGACGAGGAAATGTTTCGGACCAATTAAACGCAGTGACATGTATGAGTAGAAGAGGCTGAAGCACAACAAAGATGGCTGCCAGCGGTTTTAGCTGGATTATCAACTATTTCTTTTTGAAAAATAAATAAAAGGATGTGATTTGTGCCTTTGTGGATCGCAGAGATGTTAGTGCATTCCTCCTAACAGGATTTGTTAAGAATTTGATTCATATGTGAACACTCCTTTTTGTGAAACATATCAAGAATGTGATATGTCACAACTACTCTTGATGCTGTGATTGGCAAAAAGCTTGTTGAAGGCAGGTGCCATTTGGTGATTCACCCAATCAGCTTGTAGAATTGTACTGAATGTCGCTCCCTTTTGCTTTCACTTTCTACATGAGGATTTCCAGATGAACACTGTGTAGAATTCAAAATTAACTACATGGGTCAATCTGGCTTATTCAAGGTTAACCATAAACAGCTTTAGTTAGAAAATGGAGCTCTGTATAGCATACAGTAACTCTCCATTTGGGTTAGCATCGCCTAGCAGCAGCACAAGCCCCAGCTTCTTCAGGCCAACTGTCCCCTCTTCCTTTGTTTGATCCCCTACTCTTCTACATTCTCATAAATTGGAAAATTCTTCATTTCAAACTAAAAAGGTTTAAAAGTGCTACAGGACCTAGCATACGTCATTTACCCAAAATGCACTACAGCACAAAAAAAAATCTACGACATCTGTGTGAAAATATTCTATCTATCTTTAAAAATAAAACTAAGCAGTTTACTTTTTCTGTGTTGTATTTACGTTGAAAATACATATTTTTTTTAATAAAGCCCATTGTTAACACTGGATGGCTTTAGGCATGGTGGCGGTAGTATGATGGTGTTGAGCTGCTGAATAGACAAAAGAACATAACAGTGTCATGTTCGGATTAATGTGTCTAACCCACATGCAGAACACTCGGAGGCAAGTGAAAAAGTTCAAAGATTTATTAATAATAAATGTACAAAGTATGTTCAGATCCAAGAGGGGGCTTGACTAGTCACGAGTGGGTTCACTGCTGAGGAGGACAGAGACATTAGTGGAGGTCCAGGTCTTTTGCAGGTTGAGAGTGTTCAGGTCTGTACCTGTTCGGAAATGGAGCAGAGGGGGGGAACCTTGAGGGTCCAGAGGTTGTCGGCAGGCTGAGGGCTGAGGCGGAGGCAGAGCTTACTGAGTGCAGGCAGATCACTGATTGAGTTTTCCTTCCAGTAATCTTCTGAGAGCGGGCAGGCAGATACTTGACTGAGGCTGCTCTCCAGAGTCCTACTGAGAACGAGCAGACAGATCACCGGCAGAGAAACTCTCCAGAGTTTCAGGTATTCAGGCAGGATCAACCTGGGAGGCAGAGAGGAGAAAAATGGGATCAGGTGTGGTTTACTGAAAGTCAGAGTTCACAGACAGGCAGGTTGGCTCAGGCTTGCTAACCGTTACTGGCAAACACTCTGGCACTGGAGTGAAGCCCTCCGCCTCCTTAAGTACGGATCTCCTGATGAGCAGATGAGAGACAGGTGGTGCGTCTGCTCATGCTCCAGGAGATCTCATGTGCCCTCTGGTGGAGAAAGTGGACAAACCTCCAGATCCCAACAAACAGCAAGCAAGAACTTGTCGAATTCTTAAAAAAACTCCCACTGAGGTGTTTTCTGATGACCTTAAACAGGCCAATCAGACTTTAAACGCCTCTTGAAAACAGTTCTGTGCCTAAATTTGTTTAAAAAAATCATTGACATTTGTGACATATGACTGATGGCTCTGTCATCAAAGATTGGAGAGCCAGTTATTAGTAGATGATTACTTTCTCACATAGTCCCAGGCTGCTTTGAGCAGCTAATCTCCTGTAATCCACAGGCAGGGATACTTTTTTAAAAGTTGCAAAAAGAAAGTCAAAGGATTGAAAATAAGAATCATCACAGAAAACTGACATAAACAGTTGACACTGCGGCCGACACTCAACCAATCTCATTAAGATGTATTAAAGGATGTCTAATGGAAATTGATCAGTCATTAAGATCATTTTGGGTTAATCCAATTAATCAATGCCTGCTGATTGAGGAAGGTGGCAAAAATGGAAGGGCTAAAGATTTCTCTCGGCTTCCGTTGGTCCTGATGCTCCCCAGCGAACCTAATTGACAGCTTGGCTGTCAGCTGCGGTTAGGGGGAATATTTTCAAACCGCCGTGTCACCTTCAGGTCTACATGCTGAGGACGGAAAGCTAAATTAAAATAACAAGCCCAGAAGAACATCTTGTTGATTTGATCTTTCTGAAAATTATGCTAATTCTAAAATGGTTTAAATAAATTCCTTCATTTACCTGTAAGGTATATATTAATGTTATATTCATGGTTATTTAAAGTGTTTGTTAATGAACTTTACCCTCCAAATCAAAGGCAAGACTTTCAGATATGCTATTACATCCTTTTCTAAATATGCCTAATGCTTTGTTAGCGTCAGAGAATAAAAATGAGCCATTTTAAGGCTACTGTTTTTTTTTTCAACTAAATAAAAGCAAAATAACTCTGGAAAACTTTGTCTATGGACACGTTTGCAAACTTTACTGAACCCTGTAACAAATGAAAACTATATCCCAATAGCAAGCAATACATTCTGCTGCCCCTAAAGAGTGTGTAATAAATTACAAACTTAAAGAGGCTGTCCATAATTAATCAGCATAGATTTTTTATTTGATACTGCTCCCCCAAAGAGAGACACAAGAAAGAAGACGAAAATTAAGTCCAGACTTAGGAAAGGGACAGAAAAAGGCAGTCAAGGGTGGAATTGAAAGAAAATCCAACGGTAGGTAAAAATTAGCCAGGTTAAAATGTTCTAAAGCTGTGGACAGGTCAGTTATCCACCTAACCTTTTGGAGAATTAAAAAAATATATAATAAGGTTGTCTAACATTTGGTTCAATATGTAGAGTGTTGATATCTAGATTTGATACAAAAAGGAATTGTGGAAGTACTCCAGGTTAGAATAAGTGAGCAGATGATAATTGAGCAACCTTTTGCGCCAAATACATGCCACACAAGTGGGGTTTTTTTCTCCTGTTTTTTCCCCACTTAACCCTGCCTCTCCACAGATGTTTAAAAGGCTTCATTTTGCTAAATTGTGCTTAAAAAAGGGCAAACTGCACTCATCCTCTCTGCTGGTTGAGTAGAGAAGCAACCTGAAAGAAAAAAATAAAAAAAAGCCCAGAACAGGTGAATGACAGCGTGGCCCCTGCATGATAAAGTACCCGATTGAATTATTTAGCTCCTGCATAAACATTTTCCTCCTGCCACCTGGAAGAAAGGGCCTACTTTTCCTGAGTTATGACAGTAAACCAGTTTTGGCGGTGGGCCTCTTCAAAAATAATAGGCCTTTAAGGGCTCAAGTTAAAGCAGAAGAAAAATTCTCCCCGACAATTCACTCAGCAGCAGCAGTTGCGGAGCTTTGCATCGTAGCGCGGAAAACCGCCAAAGGGGTCTTCGGGTAGTAATGAAGCACCGTTCTGCTTACTTCATAAACTTGTCACATCTCCTTTCCATTTTATTTCCTGAACAAACCTGATTATTTCTCCCCCTTCACCGAACACTTGGACGGCGTAGGTCAGTTAATAAATATATCAGTTTGCCGTCCCTTAAAAAAAAAAAAATTGCTGCAATATTAAAAACGCAGCGCCTGAATAAAATATGGATGAGGTTGCTTCAGTGCTCCAGGTGTGTCAAGTGTGATTTAATATGAAGGAAGGCCCGCTAGGCGAGAGAAGGAGATTACTGACGAGAGCACAGGCAGACAGCGGGACCTCTGACCTCAGAATAGCAGCCAGTTGGCTAATACCGCTGAGCTGAACCACACCATACAGCCGCTAGGAAGAGAAACCCACCAATCCATCAGTTGCACTGATCAAAAGTGAGCCCACATCCGTCTCTGGCCAATCTATTAGAAGTTGCTGGAGTGTATTAGATTATTTGCATGAAATTACCTCAACACAGAATGTTTGCTGTAAATTAAACATGATTAAAGTATGAACCATAACAAAAGTAAAGTAAGCTTTAATTGCTAAAAAGCAGAATTGCTAAAAAGATAAAATGATAACATGATTTGACAGCAGTAACATCCCCAAATTTCATGTCATTTAATTGAAAAATCAATTAAATAAGAAAACAGAGCAGTGGACACTAAGTTCTTATCCAGTCAGAGTTTAGGTTATTAAAAAAAAACACTTCAACATCTCCATTGCATATTTCAAGACTGTTTTGACAGCAGGATATGCATTTTTAGCAAAGTTGGCCTTATGTATAAAACGGTACATGCCTTTGGCAAGGGAAACATAGTTTAAATAAGTGGGGAAACTATTACAAATCAGGTTTTCCTTTGAGTTAATTAATGTTCAACAATGTTTATCTTAAAGATGGGAGGGGTTGGTTGGCTGTTGATCTTGACAAGGTAGTTGGGTGTCTCAGCTTTCCAGCTTAACAAACAGTTAGCTGAGGTACCAACAAACCAATTCCTTATCAGCCAACCACCCAACTAATCAATTATCCATTTAATAGATAAACAAAGTAATTGACTAGTTAATCATTTGACTAATTAATATACTAACATTAATTAATCAATATAATAACCATAAACTGGACAAATTATAATAATGAATCAATCAATGCCCCCACCAAACAACAGACAGCCAACCAACCACCTAACCAGTTTACTTATCAAAAAACTGTAGCAACCGGACAATACATAATTTCCCTATGTACCAGTTACCAAACAGTCAACGGATAAACTACAAAAGCAATTAACAACTAACCCTTTAACCAGCTAACCTATTATCAACCAAAAAAACAGCCGAAGAACAAACCAATGAAACAGGAAGAACCAATTAACCAACCAGAACCATACAGCTAACTGACCAACCAACCAACCAACCAACCATCCATTCACCAAATCAGTTTACTTAGCAACAAAAAAACATCAACTGGCAACTAAAATAATTTCCATCTACACCGGTTACCAGTCAATCAACCAACCTATAAAGGAAACAGTTAACCAACCAATTAAACAGCTAACATATTATCAACCAAAAAAACAGCCCAAGACCAAACCGATAAAACAGAATAAAACAATGCAACAACCACAACCAGCTAGCCAACCAAAGAATATCTAACAAAAGAACCATGTATCTAATAAACAGACTTAGCAAAACAAGTGACAGTTGTCCAACACAACAACTTCCCCATGTACCTGATGCCAGACAGTCAACCAATGCACCAAACTACAAAATTTACCAACCAACCAGTTTTGCTTTACATAGAACTCCACAATTGCTTCATGCTAATACAAGAAGTGGTTCATCTGAGTGAATTCTCTCTGATTTTGGGCTTTTACATATTGGTTTGTCACTAATTCCCCCCATGTAAAATCTACATCATATATATCTATATATATCTATATATATCTATATATCTATATATATATATATATATAGCCGGATTTTCCTAATAAAGGAATCCAGTTATTGACTCACCAATACAGTGCAACTAGCCAGGAGAGGTGATGAATTCCTTTACCAGTTGTAGTAGTGCACTGGACACCTGCTGGACAGCAAGACTCTATTTTTTCTGAGATGCTTGGCACCTCGATGGTGTACGTGAAGCTGCTGATTGCGTAATACCGCATGGTCATTAGCTCTATGATACAGGGAGGGCCGCACTCCAGCACGTCCCATGGCCAACACAGAGTTTCAGATTCTTGAATCCAGAATCTTGCATATGCCAATTTGGCCTGTGAAAATTAGTATCACTCATACTTCGATCTGATTTTTATATTTATATTGTTTATTGTTAAAACACTTTATAGTACAGTATCTTATTGCTCTTCAGTATTATGTTATTCTTATACATTTTTCTAAGGTCCACATTTGTGTGACCGCTTTTTTTAAATCAATAAAGAGATTTTCTGTTCTATTCTATTCTTTTCTATTCTATAACAGGGACATTATTCAGGAGAAAACAAATATGAAATGGTTGAAGGTTGATATGTCAATGAGGAGGAAAAATCTCAAACTTTGCAATTTGTCAAGAAAATATTTTGTCTTAGCTGCTTTTTGGCTTTCAAGTTCCTTTATTGTGATTTTTTTTTTTTTTGCCCTCTGAGTTAAATTGGGTCGTCAATGAAAGGGAACATCATAATTTCCTGAACAGCTGATTGGCTGCTGGGGGGAGCGTTTTCTAGGATTCAGATCCTGAAAGCTTTGCTGCCTCGGAGCAGGTTTGCCATTCAGAGTATGTTACCATGGTGGCTAGCCTTGCTTAGAATGAATCCAGCTCCGTGGTACCAGAAAGTCAAGACTTAAACCTGAAGGGTTTGTTGGTTCACTGAGTTGTGTGTCGTTTGTTAGGTTGTTTTGTGTAGTAGGGTATTTGGTCAATTATTCATCTTATTAAAGCATTTTAACCAAATTAACCGATTGTTTCCAGGTTGTTTGGTTTGGTGTTTGGTTGAATATATACTAATTTGACTAGTTTGCAAGTACTGTAGGCTGATGAGAAGCCGTTGACTAAAGGTTCATTCATTAGCCGGTTAAATGATGGCTTATTTGGCTTGCCGTATTTTGTTGTTTTTGTTTATATTGATTTTCTTTTCTGTTATTTGGCTGATCAGTATGTTTGTTTGACTGAATAAACAGGGGAGTACTTACATTGGTCCCATTCTGGTTACATTTACTTATGACACCACTGTTATCCAGAACCTAAACTGAAAGTTGCTCTATTAATACATCAAGGTTAATTTAACTGTGATATATTAATATGTATTCTTTTATTTATTTAAGTGGTCCATTTTTTTCTCTTCTTTAGAAGCCAGAGGCCAGGAAATGGGTTTTCTGTTGGTTTAGGAAACAAATTTTATGGACCATGAAGGCAGTCAAACGGCCAGTCAACTTACTGGCTAATGGTTCTATATCTTCCCCTCATGTTTTTAGCACCTTTTTACACCTCAGCTTAATATTCACCTAATCCTCTCACATCTCCCATCCCTGACCTCCGTACACCACCTCCCTCTGTGCATCACATCTCCTATTTTTGTTCCAGAGTGGCAGCTTGTGTGTGTGTTTTCAGTAGAGAAAATCACTGTCAGAGTATAAACAGTAAGTTGGATCGAGTCGGCAGCAGGGTTTCTAAACTACCCCGCATGCCCTCTAAATCTGCTGAGCTCTGACAAAAAGGAACTCTTTTTCTCTCTCCCTGTCTGAAACTCTCAAAGGGGTGCAGGAATTGCACTTGAACGGCACAACACGACAGTTCTGCAAAGAGGAAGCGCCGCCTCCTGCCAACCTCAATGTTTGGAGCAGTCAGGAGTTTCTCTCTTTCAACCGTAAACCTCATTTCCACCACAGAAGAGCCAATACTTCCAATTCTAGTTTGTTCATTTGCATTTCCGCTTAATAAATAATGATGCAAATAGGAAAAAGAGGCACTCTTCTCTGTTGTTACCAGCTAACAAACACAAACAATCCTGAGTCGTCAGAACAAACTGCTTTTATGACCTGTTGGCAGGGCTCAGCGGGCAGCCACTGAGGCACGGTTGACCCCAGCTGACCGCTGTAGAGCCACAGGGGCCAAACCCGTAGGTAGCCGTGTGTAATTCCTCTTCCTGACTCCTGTAATGGCTTCTGATGGCCCCTGGGTGCAAACAGCAACCCATCATGCCTCATAAAGCTCACCGTGATCCCTGTAGCACTTTGATCCTAAAGGCTAGGTGAATCCAGCACTGGGAAAAGTGTTTTAAAACTGACTGTTAGCCTTTTATACCCTTGGAATTCATAAAAGGGGCAAACTGATAATAAAGATAGCACAGGAAGTAAAGATTTATACTAAATCTTTGTCTTGCAATAGCTTTTACACCTTGATCCACTTAAATTCTTGTAGCAGATCCACTTAAATTATGTATAAAACTGTCAGTTAATGAAGTTGGTGTACAATTTTATGCCCTTTTTGGGCCTAATTGTTTTAGTCGTGCACAATTGCGAATTTTTTGGAGCTTCTGCTTCATTGTGCGTGATGTTATATGCTGGGGGTAATGAGGGGCGATTAGCCTCTCACAATCAAATCCAGAACAGGACTCTTCAATCAGATGGAAATCAAACTCAGTCTGTCATGATCTTGGCGCTGATGGTTTGGTTTTTTCCTTTGCTCCTTGCTCCCTGTCTAATTGGTTCTGCGGCTGATTATCGCCGATCATTCCCACCTGGTTCCTCTACTATTTAACTTGTGTGTTTGCCTCCCATCAGCGCCAGGTTATTCGTGTGTTTTTGCGAGACGTTCCCTAGCATTCTGTAGTCTGCCTGTTTCCCTGATTATGACCAGTTTTCTGCCCTGAGGATATCGAGTTTTGCCTTGTCCCTGTCTGCTCTGTTTGTCGCATCTGGTCCTGGATTCTACCGGCTTCTGAACCTGGAACTGTCTCCTGACTTCGGCCTTGGATTTCTCTTCTGGACTCTGTTGCTGCTCGGCGTCGGCTGCTCGCTCTCTAGGAACTCTGGGGGCTTGGCCACCGCAACTGCGGTCAAACCTCCCTTCTTGATTCTGCTGAGTTCTCCGCGAATGGACTGAACTTTGAATCAGGTCAGTGACTACCTCCAAGTCATATTCAGCTCCACATCCAGTCACTGACCTGTATTCTCCCATCTCTGCAGAGATCCACCCCGCAACAGACGAGCAGCCCCACGCACCTGTTTTGTTTAATAAACGCTTTGAACTTTCCCACTGCCTGTCTCGCCTTGAATTCTGGGTCCAACTTCCTGCTATCATTACACAGTCATCTCCATTAAGGCGGTAGTGACTGCATCCTGCTGTTAAAGCCTAGCTTTGAGCGTCTACCTCAACTTTGCTCACAGCGCATTTACAAAACGAGTATAACCTGCGCCATCTCTCTTCGGGCTGCGTCCGATGTGTGGATTTTTGAAGTGCAGCGTGAGCAGTCAGGTCACAGCAGAGCGTCGAGCGTCGTACACAGTATTAAGAATAGGTATTGTGAGCTGTTAAGTTTTAAACCTTGAGGTTTCATCGTGGTTTCAACTGTAGCTAGCCTAACGATGCTTTGATAACGTTGCCAGCCACAGCTAGGAAGAAATGGGGGCTGTTTTTCCAATTCACAAGAACGTGAGTATGGACTCCCCAAGTACGTTCTTGACAAGAACACTGGAAAGTATGGACTCTAGGGAATAAATATGGGTCAATCGAAACAGAAACATACTCGTGACATCACCACAATCAAAGCTCAATTGAAATATTGTATTCAGGCTTTTTTAAGTGACAGAAATTTGCGATTATATTGTTGAAACAAAGGTTATAGTTTTAAAAAAAAAAGGCTACTCTAGATGTTGTTGTGGTCCTTTAAATGCAGGTCTGTGGTTATGAACATTATAAATTCGATCTGAATGAGAAACAGCTGCTGTGCATGCACGCACACATACCGCAGACAGGGCTGCAGCTGGCGGGGATGACACTTTATGGATGTGTTAATTCATTCCCTCTAAGTTTCTTTATCATGTCTGCTACTCGGCCATTCATTAATGGCCCTGTTTTAATTAGCCATTAATGAACTCACCCCCTATGTCAGAGATATGAGCTGAAGAGAGTGAGTGCTGAGGGGGGGCAGCAGTGCATGCATGGGTAGGGCGCATTTGCGCGTGGACAGCTCCATTCTCCCAACATGCCTGCAGAACAATTGGCGGGGGGCCTCCCCCTTATTACTGGCCTGCTGCTCACTTGTACTGCAAGACAATAGCAACCAGGGGCCCCACCCAACATGACACCCCCCCCACACTTCTCTTCTAGAAAAGCCAGCATGACAGTATCACTGCACCTGATTGGCTGTGGCACCATCACCAGGCGCTGGTCAGAGTCCACGGCGAGAGGAAAAGGGATTAGATCTAATTAGCATGAAGAGTAAAAACAAACAAACACATGGATAGGGGATGAGGGTCAAAGAGGCAATCCTACTGTCTCTCTTAATTAGCGTTGTTTACCAAGTGACACAGTTGGTACATGGTACCAGCTACACGTCCATTAGCCACCCACCACTCACACAGACATGGGCACACGCCAGTAAAGAGATCAGCACTGCGGTTGTTTTTGTCTGTAGATTCAATCTTTATTTAAACCACAACATAAACAATTGATTTTGACACCAAAGTTTAGATTGTGGAGGTTAGAAAAATGAGATTCCAACTTAAAAACCAATGAAACTCAGAGAAGACATCTCTTTATGCAATACTTAGGGGAGACATTAATTTTTTTACTAAATTAGATATGAAGAAGAAACTCAGAGAGTAGCAATAGTATAATGGTGGGGTGTTTAGGATGATGAACGACATTTTAGACAAATATAATATGAGAAAATACAAAAGGGAGTTTTCAATTGTTGAGAAAAAAAAGAAGTTAGAGGAAACAAATAATTTATACCAATACCAATTTGGCCCTTTTTTGGAAAAATAACTGGTTATGGCATGTGTGAAGGCTTTAGCAATGACTTTCTTACACCCCAGGTTATGCCAACACTTCCTTTTTCTGATTTTTAACCCTTTGAGCAATGGAGTTTTTGGTGTGATTTGGACCATTGTCTTATTCCAGATATCAATAAGCAGACAAGACTAAAACAAATAAGTCAAACTTTGGGTCTCTGCCAATGTTGCTTTGTTCATAAGCAACACAAATTCAATAGTGCTGTGTTTTAAAATATCCTCCAGCTTCTTTTTCTTTTGACTCATCATCAAGTTAAGTGAAGCAGGAAGTGATTATATCGAAAAAAATCTAATTGGTTTTAGATAAAATGGGAAATTTAATATGTTTAGGGACAAAAAGCATCTTTTTAACAGATGTGTACTTCTAGATATGTTATTTCATAAGATATAAGGGCATTTAGAAAATAACCATCAGTAAAAAAAACTTTAAAGGATCTTTTCATATTTCAAAAGCATAAGACTAGTAACTGTGTCAAATCAGTTAAAAAAAGATACTTAAATAATCTGAAAGGGAATTAAAATTTTGTAATTCATTTGCCTCTTTTAACCAGGTGTTATAGGTGTTTTATAGCTGTATGAAGGAAGGATATTCTAAAGCAGACTGAATCGCACCGGGTCTGGAGAAGCCTCAAGCTGAAGAGACTCTGTTGTTGCTTAAAAAGCATCTGAAAAGGATGCTCACTGTTATCCATGACGTCCTTCAATTTATGAAGAATTCTTCTTTGTGAGTAATTCCCAGAGGTTCTAGATGAGTTCCTAGTACCAGCCTTCTTTATTAACTTGTAGAACTTTTTTAAGTCATTTGCCCTAATATGGTTACCCAAGCAGATGATGTCAGAAAAGATCCCACTCTCATTAAAAGACTTATAGAAGATATGTAGTATTTTTCTGCAAATGCCAAAGGACCTAACGGCTTCGCAGTTGTGTCTCCAGTCTACTTTGTTGTCCAGGTGAACACCAACACCACTTCGTCCCCCATGATGTTAACAAAATGCAATCTGTTCCCGTTTCTTCTGAAATCTACAATCATCTACGTTTATTTGTTGACAATCAGGATCAGATGATTGTTTCCACACCATGTCACAAAGCGGTTCACCAGCTCTCTGTACTCAGCTTATGTCCATCATTGATGCACCTAATGGCTTCAGAGTCATCTGAGTATTTCTGCAGATAACAGGACTCTGTTTGGTACTGGAAATCAGAGGTGTACAGAGTAAAAAGGAACGGTGAAAGTACCGTCCCCTGTGGTGCTCCTGTGCTGCTGACTACTAGATTAGACAGCAGACCCTTCAGTCTAACAAACTGTGGTCTGTTTGTCAGTCTTTGATCAATGCAATTGTTGATGCCTCCACCTGAGTCTTCTGAAGCTTCTCACACTGTAAGCCAGGCTGAATTGTGTTAAATGCACTGGACAAATCAAAGAACATGATCCTCAAAGAGTTTCTTTTTGGCGCAGGTGTATGATGGCATCTTCAACTCCAACTCCAAGGCAATAAGCAAACTGCAGATGGGTCCTAATAGCTGCTTATTTGTTCGGTGAGGTACACCAACCAAAGTCTCTCTAGGACCTTCTTGATGTGAAATACTGTTGGTTGCCAGGGCAGCAGTTATATAGTCACTGAGAACTGTTGGCTGAGTCTTCTTTGGTACAGGAACAAGGCAGGAGGTCTTCCACATCACTGGAACTGTCTTCAGAGTCCGGCTAAGGTTGAAGAGGTGCAGTAGAATCCCACACAGCTGCTCTACATTTATAAAATATTGTGTTGCCGACCATCCTAGGTGTCTTGGTAGGATTTTTTCCCTGTGAAAAGTAAAGGTAAGTTGCTGAAGGGTGTTTAAAAGTTAGTGAAAGACAGGAAACCATCTCTGGAAGTTGGCAAAAGCATAGCTAACTTTTTTTTTTTAAGTAAGGCACATTTCAACATTTTGTTATACAGAACTTCCAGCAGAATATCAGCTCAGAGGACATGGGTTTTACTGATATTGCTGTCTGATGCTACAAGCTTGGGGCTGAATTCACAAATTCATAAACTAAATCTTTGGAGGCAGAAAATATGTTAACCCCCCCTCCCAAAAATAAAAAATAAAAAAAAGAATCTAAAAACTGTATCCCTAATAGTCAAACTCAAAGGATACAGTATAAGCATTTATCACAAGCACTATGAGACCAGAGAGAAAGAAGACTATTGATCTCCACATGTATAAATATTTGTGATGAGGTGATTGATGATAGGACTTTTAAATCTCTTTGGCATTGCAGAAAAAAAATTGCATTTGCTTCCAAGTATCTTCCCATCCCCGATGCTGAAAGCTCACCCCTGGGGAACTCATAGCTGCAGTGGGGTCAGTGAAAACTGGGCCAAATCAAAGTGATTAAGGATCTGCGAATCAATAACTGCTTTATATTAGATTTACTTACCCTCCTCGGAGCACACAGAGTCAGCAGAAAGATGCAGGGAGGCTGAAGGAGAAATGAACCCAGATCCCGCTAAGCGTCGGCAGATTGGGTGCTGGTATAAATCGTTAGACTCACATCAAGTCTTCGAGGCGTGATAAGATAATATAATCATCTTTGAACGAAGGGGTGAGGGCTGCCTTTTGTTTCTGCTGATCTCATAACTTTTGTGTTTTTGATGTCGGAACAGCAAGAAAAATCATCTGAAAACTGTTGGGGATAAGTCCTGATGGTTAGATTTATTGTAAGAAATTAAACTTTTTATTTGTAATTACAGACAAAGATGATTTAAAGCCAGAATTTACAAATACTGTAAATATGGATCATATCAGAAATGGAATTCATTTATGAAAGCTGGTGAATGCATGTGATGTAATTTCTGCTATTTAAAGAACAACAACTAAAACTCTGTTTCAGATTTGATCACCTCATCTTGCAGAGGATATGAATGAATGACTTAATTAATATATTTACTTTCAGACAATCCGGTAAAAGTACAAATTTGTATCTGATCCTGAATGTTAATAAAACAATGAAGATGATTTTAGATTTCAGAGGAAACAGGAACAAGTTTAACACTGTTAAATCAAGGGAGGAGAGGTGCTGGTGGAGTATAAATACCTTGGTGTTCATCTGGACAACAAACTAGACTTGAGACACGACTGTGAAGCCATCTACAAGAGCCGACAGAGCAGTCTGATCTTCTAGATGCTACACATCTTCTATCAGCCTGTTGTAGACAGTGTGATCTATTCCTCCATCATCTGCTTAGGTACATAGCATCAGAGCTAATGACTTAAAAAAGCTTAACAAGCTAATAAAGAAGGCTGGCTCTGTTCTAGCAACTCCTCTAGAACCTCTTGAGATTTTTTCATAAAATAGAAATATCCATAAAGTGAAAAAACATTTCGGAAAACAGTGAGCATCCTCTACAGAAGTTTCTTAAACTACAGAAGAGTGTCTTCAGTCAGAGGCTTCAACAGACTCGGTGCGAGACAGACAGCTACAGAAGATCCTTCCTGACTATAGATCAACACCTTTAATGCCTGGTTAAGAAAGAACTTATGAGTTACTGCAACATTTAATTTCTGTTTATGATTAGTTAAAGTATTTTTGAATATAAAATTTTTACACACTCTCCCTTTAAAACAGCACACAAAAAGCAGAATAAAATGTACAATCAAAGATAAGAAAGAGGAAACTGATATATGAATGTTGCAGATTCTAAAAATATATATATTTTTAATTAAACTTCTGTTATTTTGGAAAAGTTATTTTTATTTTTTCAACATCAAGTGCCACCTCATCACTTTATTCTTCCGGAGGTCATTGTGACGGCTAGAGAAGATAAATGAGTGCATTTGGCACCATGAAGCACAGCATTCTGACTTCCTGTCATGGCAGATATCCAACTTTTTTGTACTTGAGGTTTTTACCTTATAATACTGTCGAAAAACATATCAACATAAACACAACTTACTAAAAAAAAAAAAAAAAAAACAACAGTAAATTTACAGGAACCCATTTGCACCCAGACGTCACTTTTGAGAAATGGAGCAATTCACTCCCCTCAGTTTCTATGGGGGGGTTAGGAAGAAAAAAAACACAGAGAATCATATAACATGTTCTCATAAACAGAAACAGAAGTTTTCATATTGTGCTAGAACATGACAGTTGCTGGCTATGCTACTCTAAGTGATAAAAAAGAAGAGTGTGTGCAAAATGTGACTATATCTACTGGAATGGTTATAAATTTTTTTCTGGATTACAATGTAATGATAATATATTTCAATATTGTTGATTACTTTATAAGATTACAGCTTACAGCTAAAAAAAACTAAAACAAATTTGAGGTTTAAAAGTTTTGCAAGCAAAAAAATGTGTAGGAAGAAACATAACAATCAGAGGGATAACTTCCTCTGTAAGGTTTTTGGCAGACCAACTTATGAAGACTGCTGCATATGCCTGGAAAGTTTGGTGGAAGGAAAAAGTGAGGTGGTGATGTGGTGCATTTAATAGCAACCAACTAGATAAGACAGATCAAAAGTTGACTTAGCCTCTAACACACTTTTCAAAAGGTCTGATGTTAAAAAAAGGGGCATCAGCATCCAGGCTAACAGCTGCCCTAAAAGTATTGTAAGGAAAAGGTATTTAAATTAAATAAACAGCTTTCGTTATAATATTTTGTTGACCTTCAACACATTGATGTTCAACAAAAGAAAACTTAAAAGTTTTCATGAAGGAAAAAATATGGCAGAGTAGAAAACACATGCAAGTCTCCTTTTCCCTAGCTCCCTCCTGGTATGTCGTCATTTCTTTGCCCCCTTGTTGTGAGTACTCCTGGTTTTCAGTATTTTCGGATTTTGAAGATGTTACCTACTGTTACATTTTTTGTTTAATTAGATCTCGCAAGAAACCACATCAGCTTCAGTCTCTGCATTTGGGTCCAGTCAAACCTCCACCCCACTGTGACACTAAGGCTACATTCACACTGCAGGCCTTGATGCTCAATTCCGATTTTTTGTGAAATCCGATTTTTTTTTTTTGCGTTGCTGTTTACATTTCCAAATATATACGACTTGTATGTGATCTCCTGTGTGAACTGCAGTCATGTGAAGCAAGTGTCCCACATGCGCAGTAGAGGACGCAATGACGTCACAGGCCAGCGTGCTCTGTGTTTACGGAAGTACGGATGGTACTGCCGGAGCGCATCTACTGTAGCGATCTTTCCCAACTTTCAAAACACAATCTTTTAAAAATGGTTAAACATGAATACTGCTCTCCACATCATCGTCCATCATGGTTGTTGTTTTTCTTGCCGCTTCTTCATAGCAAGATCCAGAATAGTGACCTTTGTCGGGTGTTAATGGCGTTCAGATTGGATAAATTCGACCTGGCCGTTCAGACACAGGTCACATTTGAAAACATCCGATTCATATTAGATTATGGACCACATAGCCAAGTGGCCTGGGTCGCATTGGGAAAAATCGGATCTGTGCTGTTAAGACAGCCATGAGAAGATCCGATACAGGTCGCATTATTTAGGGTGACCAGACGTCCCCTTTTCCCCGGATGTGTCATACTTTTCATACTTAAAAAAAATGTCCAGGGGGAATTCCAAAATCGTCCGGGATTTTCAGCGCCAGGGCTGGTCTGGGAACCCCGGCGGGCAGGAGCAAGGAGCCGGCGGGGGACGGAGTGACCGAACCTGACCTGGTGATAGTAGCCTGGACACAGGCGGGTCTGTATATCGATTTCAGGGCATGACAAAAGTGAAGGATAGAACCAAATAAGGCAACATCCCAGAGATTACATCAACTTGGGGCTTCGTTTGGATTCTCCCATTTTATGGTGGAAGTTTAGAATTGTGAAATTTGCAGAGAAAGGAGGCGTCAATGGGGTTTGAACTTCTCTGTACATCCTTTTCACCCACAGAACTATCGTTATTCATCTATGACAATAGATGAAGAATGATAGAGGCATTCTATGACCCCCTTAATCACCTGGCTTCTAGATTCTCACCAGTTTCAATGTGCCCTGATTTAAACTGAAAAGGTTTAATCTTACTTATTGCTGTTTCGACTGGAGGGTGCTAGCGCTACAGGAAACAAAATGGTGACATCCATTTATTTAAATATAGAAAAACTCAACAGCTTACAGGATTATTTAAATCCTTTTTATTTATATTGAAAATAATGATTTCTTCACTAATACTGCTATAACTGAATCACTTTAAATATATCTAGAAAAATGTTGAGATGCACCTGTCATCAAGGAATAAACACATTTGAACAGTTGCTTGTAGGCCTACTCTAACTTGTGCCGTTATTCCTCATCTCCATGGAGACCTCATGTCCTACTGTCAACCCCCTCCAACAACCTCCACACTCACAACCACTGGTTGTTTCACAGCAAATCCAAATTGCAGTGCATGGTTAACCTTCTCACCTCTTCCTTAGTTGACTCAAAAGTTATAAGGAACAAAGCAAAAGAAGAGAGGTGGTGGTGCAGGAGTGTTACACAGTAGAGCCACAATCATTCAAGTGCAACGTCTTTTAAATTTAATTTTTGGGTTCTTTTTCACGGAGCATTTCCTAAAAATTTTCATAGGAAGGAGGCTGTTTGGAGTTTTGGAGCCTTCAGTCTGTTTACAGCTCTGATTGGAATTACACAATCAATTACCGCCTCCTGCTGTGGCCCAAATGAGCCAGCCCAAAAGACAGGGGAGTTGGTTAAATGTTATTGTTGGGAGGCCATTATCCAACAATCGGGGTGGTTAATGCAAGAAAATGACATTCATTAAAAGACTCGACGGGAGGCTCCCAGGGGCCAAGCTGCAGCTGACCCTCATTCACCGTGCGGCTTTGTGGGGGCCCTCGTCCGCTGCGGGGAAATGAAACGAAGGGGGGTTGGGTGTGTCAAAGAGGCAAAATGCTCTCCTTTTGTCACTCTTTGGCCTTAGGGCTCACTTTGGAAGCATCTGTGTGCCGAAGAACGTACCTGTGACTGGGAATGTTTTTGTGGTTGAGAGAATGTCAGGGGGAGCAAAAAAAGGATATAATTACATCATTTTGTGAATTAGGGGTGTAGTGGGAGAAAGTGATGGAGGCCCGTCCTTCGTCTATGGATCCGCATGTAACCCTGCAGTACCGAGGAACGGCTACAACAGTGTACTTCACACTCGTATGATGTGTATCATCAATGCCACAGCATGGAAAATACTTTGATTCATAGGGACACTTTCCCAAGCTCTGACGATGATACCAAAAAGTCAAAAGCAAGTGTGGCTGCTGGCCCACGATGAGTGAAGCAAAGCGGGCTGTCATTTCTTGTGGCAGAATCCCCGTTAGAGACTTTCTCTCTATTCGCAGTCTTCCGCCTATGCTGAGGCCCTTCTTTTGTCTGGTTTCTATTCAGAAAGATGAACACTGGGACAGTAGGTCGGTGAGAGGAAGACAGCCATGGCCTTGTTATTTCTGTTCATCCTACAGGAAACATGGACTGTTTTAATCTCAAGGAAAAAAAAGCCTTGTCACACCATAAGCCATCACCAAGAATCTCGTACAATATTATGATGAAAACAAAGAATTTTCAGAGTTTTGCAGCGACTATAAGTACTTTTAAAAGATGTTAATGTCCATAAACCAACCGATGATCAAAATCAAATATGGCTCAAATGAGATACTGGTATTAGCTGTTTAAAAAGACAGCTAATACCACTGTTTTAAGGTTCTTTTGAATTTGCAGTTTTATTTCGATGTCTTAAAGGTGTAGTCATGTTGTATGGCTTTACAAAAAACGACCAACAATATTTTAATCTTCAAAAAATAAGGTTATATACACTATATTCCCTAACCATCCGTTCTGAAACGGATCCTTTTTGAGCCTCAATAGAATTCCAGCACAAGGCATGATAAGCAGGCATAAACAGATGTGGCACCCTCTACTGGCTGAACTGCAGAACTGTCAGAAATTTGAACAACTGCAAAAGATGCAGCTACCAAATAAAGATTGACCATCCTCCAGAAAAATGACAGCTTTGTGTTGTCAAAGACCAATCGTTGCTTATATAAACAGCAACTATCAAAACAAATCGCAGCAACACATCGCAAACAGTGATGCAGCTTCAAGGTAAGACCACATTAATCTATCTTTCTATCTATTTATAATAAGGTTTATACATAGACTGTAGAGACAAGGGAAGGGTTGCTATCGCTAGTATCAGTGTTAATCAGATAGAAGGTAATTTATCTTCCCACATGGATGTAATTCACCTTCTTCAAAACAAGCATGTCCCTTTTAAACCAGAGCATGGCAGCGGTAATATTCTTAACTAATTTTTTTATTTAGATTGTTAGTGTATTAACTAAAATGGCAATGAAAGTACAGTATTAACAGTAAAGATTTACAAGTACGGAATTCATGCTGTTTTGGCATATATAGCCAATATACAGCAATTTGTGATCTTTGGATAACATAACGAACATCATATTTGGAGGTAAAATGGCACTGCACATCACCCAAAAAACACCATACCAACAGTGATGTTTTGAGGTGGAAGCATCATTGCGTGGGGCTTTTTTTTTTAGCACCTGGTACTGGAAAACTTCAACAAAATTAAAAGAAGGATGAATGGAAAAAAGTACCGAGACATTCTTGATAAACATCAGCTGCAATCTACAAGAATAATTACAACGAAATGTGGGTGGAAATTGGAGTAGGACAATGAGCCCAAACGCACAGCCAAGAAAACTCTCAATCTGTTTCAGAGAAAGTAAATAAAGCCGTAACAAAGGCAGAGCCAATAATCTGACTTCAATCCAATAGAAATCTATGGAAAGAGCTAATGATCAGAGTTCCTAGAAGAAGCCGATGCCGTTACGACATCTGTCATGTTAACTGCAACTGTTATATTGACTGAGAAAAATGGTGGCATGTTCAATACTTATTTCTCCCGCTGTATACACTAGAAGAGCACATAGCTAAAATGACAACATGCATTGTTGTTAGGTGAGCAGACCACCAAGACCTGCATGTGGCACAACCAATAGAAATGATGATACCACAGTATAGAGACTGACATTTTTTCGGGAATCCCACGGGTCACGGGATCACCGTGGGATTCCCGTGGGATGGGAGTCAGTATTAGTAACGATCACG
>NW_015150606.1:910061-939695 GCF_000732505.1 Cyprinodon variegatus
TTTCACCAGGAGTGGGACGGAACAGGATTAAGATTTCTACTCTGGCCCGGGATCGGGAGGGGACAAAGTTTTTTCCTGTGGGAGTGGGACGGGACAGGAGTGAAAATCCACTCCCGTGTCAGTCTCTACCACAGTATTATTAGATTAGCAAGGGCTAAAGCAAAAGCAATCTGTCTTCATTTAGAAATTACAGACCTTGTGCTTATTAATGTTCTTGTTGATATAGTGTGATTAATATAGATGGTTCCCAAAATGGTTCTGGAAACTAAAGTTTTCTGACACCCCTTGTTGACTAAACAACAGCTTGTTGTTGAGTCCTATTGTAACGAATTACCTTGTAATGAATTGCATCGGGCTGGACAGAACATTTTTTTTGTTAGGTAACGATGTGGGATGCAGTTTGTCTGCCAAATGTAATAGTGATAGTTTCAAAACTTTTCTTCAACTTAAATAATGCCAATCACCACTAAACCTCTTATAACATTAATGCAAGTCAAAACACATTTGTAGGAGTGCAAGAAAACTTTCACCTAATATGTTTGGCTAGCACACTGTTTATGTAACTAAAGCTTGACCTCAGGAGCAAACAGATAGCTGCTATCAGATTAAAAAGATTCACCTTTTCTGCAGCCAGAAGGAAGTGCTGCAGTGGTCCTACTGTAAAGTAATACCAACTTCCCAAAAGAAAATAAAGTTGAAACATTTCTTTTTTTTTTTACAAAGTTAGCTTTGTGAACCTAACCCAGAAGGTATCACAGTAACCCAGAGGCAAAAATGTTTTACACATAGAATCGGAAGGAAAGGTAGTAACACTTTAGACCAAATAGTCAAACATGATCTGGACTGATTTTGTCAACATTAAATGGACTGAAAACTGGCTATAGTTTGAATAATTACAGAGATTTCTTGAAGACATAAAAACCTGGATGACTTTTAATGTTCTGCTCCTGAATGCAGACAAAACAGAAGTTATAGTCTTTGGACCAGAGTCTTTAAAAAATAAGCTGATTAGCCAGTCACTTCACTTGGATGGTATTAAATTGATCTCAGATAATAAATAAAAAAACTTGGTGTTATTTTTGATCAGGACCTGTCATTTAAATCCCATATCAAAGAGGTTTCTACATTTTCCTTCTTTCATCTGCAGAATATTGCAAAAATTTAGAAATCTCCTGTCCATTGGTGATGCTGAGAAACTAGTCCATGCATTTGTTATTTCAAGACTGGACTATTGTAATTCTTTACTATCAGGAAGTCCACAAACTGTAGTTAAAAGTCTAGAGCTGATCCAAAATACTGCAGCCAGAATTCTGATGAAAATTAAAAAGAGAGATCATATCTCTCATATCCTAGCTTCTCTTTATTGGCTTCCTGTTAAATCCAGAGTAGAATTTAAAATCCTCATTGTCACAAATAAAGCCTTAAATGGCCAAAAGCACTTCGCTCTCAATCTGCAGGTTTACCAGTGGTTCCTAGAATTTCTAAAAGTAGAATGGGAGGCAGATCAGGCTCCTCTCCTGTTGAACCCACTACAAGTCTTAGTCCATTAGGCAGACACCCTGTCTACTTTTAAGGTTAGGCTTTAAAATTGTCCTTATAGCTTATAGTTAGAGAGGCCTGTTTTTCAGAGTATTCCTGTTTCTCTGACTATGACTGGCTGGATGTGCTTTCTTCATCCTCTTACATGAGAGCTGGCTTGGAGTTCATCGCCTGGTTTTGTGTTTCCTGGACAGGGCCACCTAAGGCACTGGTTTGCAGTTGCCTTTTGTATCTCGGCTTCTTTTTATGTCTGTTTCTGTCTCCTTGAACCCCAGTCGGCCTCAGCAGATGGCCGCTCATAATGAGTCTGGTTCTGCTGGAGGTTTCTTCCTGTTAAAAGGGAGTTTTTTCTCTCCACTGTCGCTACAAGCATGCTTAGTGTGAGGGATTGCCTTCAAGTCAATGAGTCGATGCAATCAAATGGTTTTCCTTATATAGGAAACAATGAATCAATTTGACTGTATGATCTGGTGACATGTAAAGTGCCTTGAGATGACATGTGTTGTGAATTGGCGCTATAGAAATAAACTGAATTAAATTGAATACGTTTGACAAAAAAAAAATGTGTGATAATATGTCTAAAAGGGTTTACACAATTTAAACCATATGCACTATCACCTAAAATGAGCCTAAGCTAAGATCAATCCAGACTTGTTTTCCTACATGTACTCCGGAAAAATAAAAGGAGGCCAATTTCAATTTGATATTGACCCATTAGGAGCAAAGCTCCTATAGGTTAGGATACAGAATACAGCTATTTGATGGTTCCTCTATCCCTTTAGGTCTGACCTTTAGGGCGTTTCCTTTGTGAAGTGCTTGAAAACTTTTTTCCATTAAGAAAACATTTGGAGTCTGTCCACCTTACAGAAGAAGTTTATATTAGTCTCTAGGATCTCTGATTTCTGTCTTTTAGCTTTCATTATGAAAGACTGTTTACACACCAATTGTAAATCTCATAAAGAAAATGGTTGTCCTTTAATTAATGTCTTCAAAGTTTCTATAAGCATCGGCAACTCCCGAAAACCAAGAGAATGCATATCCCATTGGCATTGGACTTTTTAACTAGTTCCCCCTGAATGTTGGTCTGTTTAACCCAGCGACCCTTGACAATTAGAATCTGCTGGCTCTGAAGTAACCCAGATCTGAGGTTCAGACAGAAATCTAAAACAGTAATTACACAAAGCAATAGTTTAATGACATTTTCTCAATGCTAAACTTGCATACTGTGCAGTGTGAGCCTGCCTCATCAGAGAGAGGCGCAATAATTACCACAGGCACCTGTTATGGCAAAGAAACAGGTGGAGCTCCAGCGTTTGTGATCTCACATCTCAGAGGATATTATCAGGAATATGCGCGCTTGCCTGTGTGCGTGTGCCGATTCCATCTTCACGCCAAGAGGCTTGGCCGTGTGTGTGTTAGGTGCTGAGTTAAGCCTCTGATTGAGAAACAAGCCACAGTAGCAACATGCTTTGCTGATTCCCCCAGCATCTGTCTCAAACAGCATGGGGCCTCCATGCGTGAAGGAGGAGGCAGCAACTGAGAGCCGGCTTTCCTTCATCTCTGCTTCCTTTCCTCTGGTTATTTGGGGAGTTGAGAAGGAAAATCTGTCTTTGCTTCTTTGAAATCTTAGAAGGACCTTGTAGAAAGTGTTTTTATTTTTGTTTTCCACCATTGGTCAGTCAGTGCTAGAGTCATACTGCAACAGGAAATCCTCACAAGAAGCTAGAATAACCAGTACGTTTTTTCCCATTGCTGCCAATAAAAGTATAAGTCACAACTTTATACTAATTAATTTACTAACAAAAGTCTGATATGGAGTCAACTGGCATTGAGATAATTTAGTTTGTTTTGTTGGGTACTGTATATTTGTCCAGTTCAATATAATGCTTGTGCATTGTGTAGAAAGGCCTGTAGAAATAATCAGTCACCTGGGTGATGGCAACCACGAAACAGCTGTACTGCTTGATCAGTTCCTCTGGTAATGCTTCAACTTGTCAGAATTTTTTGTCAATTCTGATGGCTTGCCATCACAGTTAGGTACATGCTACTCTAGAAGCACCTAGAGTCTGAAATCTTCATCTTTTAGCCTTTTCCAGACAGGAACAATGCAAGTTGTATCTTCTATTCTCTTTCTCTGTGGTTTGGATTTACTGTACGAGCAGGGCAAAAGTAACCTGACTCCGCCAGATGGATTTGCTCCGCATATCCATCTGGAAAACTTCCGTTGAAGTAATTTTGGGAAGGGGCGAAAATACTGGTTAGCTGATTGGCCTATGTTGGTGATAGACGGGCCAAATAAACCAATCAGATCAATGAAGCATATGACGTACTAACAGAGCAACGACGAAAACACAACCACAAGCCAGGCTACTCTTGCCGAAACCAGTCGGGAGAAGAAATACTCTTAATTCCGATAAAACTTGCTCGATAGCCACGCTAACGCTAGTTTCATCGGCTGAAGCCGCCATGTTCTTTAGACTGAACTGTCGCGCTTCTTGTTGCGTCACACCTCAACCCACCTCAAAGCCAACGCTGATTGGACGTTCGTTTGGTGAACGACTCCAAAATTTCTTTAACGGAGAGTCTCCAGACTGATCTGCGAGTGAAACCTTGAAAGCTCGCGAGATCAGGATGGTCTCACGAGGCTAGGGCAAAAGTGTGTATGGCTAAATATCTTACCGTAATAACTTTCATTTTAAGAGAAAAGTTGAGAAATTACTTTTCAACATTGTGAGGTCTGTGGAAATGAAACTAGAGCTAGGAGAAAAAAGACCTGGAGAAAAAAAAAATTGCTAGCCTGAACATCCTACTCCTTTGGAAATAACATTGATGGGCAAAGTTAGAGACTTAGACAAGTGTATACAAAAAGAAATTTTGTTTTAGTACAGCTCTCTAGACTTTTTCATTTTTTTAAGTGCAGCCTTGATCAAGATAAGCAGCAGTGATAAAAACGCTGTGATGAAAAAAACACTGTGGTGATAAAAAAGTGACGTAAACATACGACTGTATAGTTACAGTAACAACATTCAGTTTTTTTTATGTGTGTTTCATCATTCAGCAGTCTAATGGCAGTGGGGTAGAAACTGTTCTGGAATCTGCTGGACCTGCATAAGATGCTTCGAAGTCTCTTCCCAGAGGGCAGCAGGGAGAACAGTTGATGGTGGGGGTTTGAGGGGTCATTTATGATGTCACGGGCTCCGGACACGCAGTGCTGGGATGAAATGTCCTTAATGAATTAAAGAGGAGCCCCAATGATCCTCTCTGCTGTTCTCACTTTCTTCCAGTCTGAGGTGCTGCAGCCTCCACACCACACAGTGAGACAGCTGGTCAGAACGCTCTCTATGGTGCTTCTGTAGAAGGTGGTGAGGATGGGTGGGGGCAGGTGGGCTCTTCTCATCCTCCGCAAGAAGTACATGCGCTTTTGTGCCCTTTTGATCAGTGAGGTTGTGTTTACAGTCCAGGTGAGGGTGTCTGTGATGTGAACCCCCAGGAATTTGGTGCTGCTGACCACCTCTACAGCTGAGCTGTTGATGAGCAGTGGAGCATGGTTAGGCCGGTTCTTCCTGAAGTCCAAGATGATCTCCTTCGTCTTCCTTCGACTTCTTCGATGTGATTGGTGGTGAACCTGGGCACACAGTCATGTGTCATCAGGGTGATGACATCAGAGGTGTTCTATCCGACCTGGACTGACTGAGGTCTGTCTGTGAGGAAGTCTAGCAGCCAGTTGCAGAGGGGTGTATTGAAGCCCAGCTGCTGGGCTAAAGTGGGTCTCCTAGCTAAAATAGATGCTATTTAAGTTAACCGACTCAACAGGGAGCGGTTTGATTTGGTGTTATTTATGGTTAAAGGGCAATACCCTATTATGTCTGCGATACGATCATGGAATGTAGCAGGTAAAAAACAATCTAGTACAAAACAAGGAATCTCACGAAATTCGCTCAGTTGGGGCAGACTGTTGTAGTCTGTGAGGTATTTTAGTCCCCACCAACTCCTGTAAATATTTTGTACAGGGGGGCAGCTTTTCTCTACACAAATAAGAAAAAGAAGGTCAGCCATTGTGAAAAGGTGTAAAAAAAATAAATGAAAAAATTAAGAGCGAAGAAGCTAGCTAGCATTAACCAGACACACATGCAAACTGCAAAGACTGGTAAATATTGTTTGAATCAAATCAAAGTAAAACTTAGCATATATCCCATTCAATTTGAGTCCTTTGAAACCTTGACAAGCCTAATAAAGTTTTTGAACTTTTGGAGGTAAAATTAATCCAAGCAACTTTAATTCCAGTCCTGTGTGTTAGTTCAAACCCGACACGCCACAGACAACGAGGGAATCTGCGTCCAGGCAAGAACCAAGCAAACAAACAATAGAGCGCTTGTGTCAAGAGAAAGAGGCATATCATTAACACCAGAGATGTGACTGAAAGGAGCCAATCAACACCTGTTTTCACTGTTATCACACTCACACATAGAAAAAAAAAAACTGTCAGAGCATCTAATGTGACATTTTTACCATAAATCCCCCCAAAATATTCAATCATTCAGAGTTTCTAGAACATGAACCAAGTCTTGTTTATTCCTGAGAGGCTAAAGCAAAGCCGGGGCCTATATAAGGCAACGCTAAGTCTGTGACTGTGGTGTTTTCAAGCACGTCATCTCTAGCAGGCAGTCGAGCTATCATTATCTGTTAAAGAGCCTTCGTCCCTATGGATCATCATTACGAGGCGCATTAGAAAATACTTTGATTAAACTCCCCTAATCCAGCACAGACAGCTGCAGTCCATTCACAGCTGCCTAATCTCCCCGCCACTAAATACCACAGAGACAATGGGCAACAAATGACAAGTATTGGAAAGAGAAAGGGAGAAAAAGAAACCCAAAACAAAGCAAAGGAGAGAGAGAAAACAGATAATTCCCCCTAACACAGAAGGGCAGTAAACGGCACCCATACAAGGAGATAGGCTGATTCTTTTTTATTCAGGACGAAAAAAAAAAAAAAAAACGTGCGACAGAGAACGAGGGATTGGGGAAAGTGTGGTAGAAATAGGTGGAGTGTGTGATGGAGGTGCGTCTCCCCATCAGACGGGAGATGAAATGTTGCACATGGAGGAGAGATCTCTTTCAGTGCGACTACAAACAAGGCGAGGCTGCTGATGGGAGATGCTGCAATCAAGATGAGAGGAGAGTACAGAGAGAAGGAGGGGGGGTGAGGAAAAAAAAAAAACTCAGAAACTACTCCTCAATGGTACAAATCACCACGGGGAGGTTATCAGGGCCGTCGGCAATCACTATAATGACAACATGGTGTGACATGATAGTTACAGCACTCAAAGAAAATCATTCGCCCAGGCTGGGGAGGAGATAGGCAGGCAGGCAGCTTCATAAATACAAGCCAGAGTGCATGTGTTGCTGCCCAGGTATTTAGGATGACGAGTGTGTGGAGGATGAGCGAGCAGAGGCGTGACCACACTGACTTGTTTGCTGTTTTTTTTGACAATTGTTGCTCTTTTTTTTAACTCTAGTTTTAAAATCAGATGTTGCACACAGAAAAACGACACATACTGCATAATGTAATCTGTGACAAGTGCGCCCTCGATGCACAGCACACTGACTAAAGTGTTATTGCATTAATCAACAGTCGCAGTACCACAAATTAAGACCTAGGACTTTCTTTCACATGAATTGAGACCTGATATTGTGAACTTTAAAAAAGTAAAAAGTAAAGTAGTATAATTATAAATAAAGTATACCTAAAATAAAGTAGCTAATTTCTAAGACATTGTTAACTTTTTTTGTCATGCAAGCAACAAAATAAATGGGATGTAAACACAAGTCCTGAAATTCCTATTACAAAATATAACAGGAATTTCACCTATTTTGTTCCAAATTCTGCTATTTTAATATGAGATAATAACTAATATTGTGTTGCAAAAACTTTATTCAAAAGTTATATTCTTAATACCTTTTCTTTTTGTAAAGCCCCTGGTATCCACAGGCCTCCATACCAGGTTCTGTTCTTATTTTGAATAAGTTAATGTGCATTTTATGCTCTCTATGCAAAATAAATATGCAGTTTTTATGCAGATGATACAGTTGTTTTCACTGATTGTAAAAGACAGAGATTAAAGTATTAATATAACTTTTAATCTTAAATCCTTTTTACTTTATATAGTACCTAAAGTCCCAGAGGGACTAGTCCTGTTCTTATTGTAAACATGCTAAAATGAACAAGAGAAAGTACTGCTGGATTTTCTCAAGAATGCATGGTAGAAATTATCCTTTATAACATACATACGCCTTCACTAATATTCATAAATTCTCAAGCGAATTACACATTTTATTTAGTTTTTATATAAATAATTTAGATATGGTGGTGAAGAGTTAATTTCGATTGATGCTAAAAAGCACAACTTTAATATATAGTTAAAAAATTCTCTCCAGAGTTAACATCCAAACTTTTTGATTGCCTTTCTTGATACTTAATGTTATGTTATTTGGTTTTGTTAAGGCCTATTCCAAATTCAATTTTGGAAATCTTTTACTGCTTGTACTCCCAGATGTTTCGAACTTAAAAACCATCAAGCTGTTTAAGTTAAAGCATAATATTTTAGAGAGTCTTTTCCCTCTGGATAACTAAAAGAACCAGTACTACTGGCAGGAAATAGTTTCCTGTTTCTGCTACCTTTCTTTGTAGTTAGTAAGGTATCAACTTGACCAGTTAACCCAATGTTGTGTCATCTGATTAATCGTATCATTTAGACAAATAATTTTGTGCATCGACTCTTTAAACTGCAACTTTTAAAAGCTGTGGTTTGTTTAAAAAAGAAGGTTTACTGAATACTGACACGGCTCAGAGAAGAAAACCCAGCAAAACAGACAGAGGGATTACTCAAAAAGTGTTTATTAAAGTCTGGAGGATTAGTAGCAGCAGCTAGGGAGTCTATCACAGGAAACTCTGCGGAAAGTAAACACAGGTTAGTGACCACGTAAATCTAACGGAGGGAGATTATGAATGTGAGTCACTAACCTAGTTTACAAGTTCAGGCTGTGCCCAGAGAACAAGGTAGAGTCCAGCCAGTGGGCTGCCAACAAGATGTGACGGGTGCCGCCCAGAGTGTCCCAGATGCTGCACCCCCAGATAACCAGCATGAGTCCGAAGAAGGTCAGGATAAACAGGCTAGCACAGGAACAGGCAGGCTCAGAGGTCCAGGAGTCCTAAGCCAGGTCAGAAAAACAGATCAGAACGGAACAGGCAGGCTCAGAGGTCCAGGAGTCCGAAGCCAGGTCAGACAAACAGAACAGGAACAGGCAGGCTCTAAGTTCCAGGAGTCCAAAGCCAGGTCAGAAAAACAGATCAGAACGGAACAGGCAGGCTCAGAGGTCCAGGAGTCCGAAGCCAGGTCAGACAAACAGAACAGGAACAGACAGGCTCTGAGGTCCAGGATTCCGAAGCCAGGTCAGAAAAGCAGATCAGAACGGAACAGGCAGGCTTTGAGGTCCAGGAGTCCGAAGCAGGTCAGGCAAACAGACCAGCACAGGAACAGGCAGGCTCAGAGGTCCACGAGTCCGAAGCCAGGTCAGACAAATGGATCAGAACAGAAAGAGGCAAGCTAAGTGGTTGAGAGGCAGAACAGGATCAGGTATTCAGAAACACTAAGGTACAGTAAAAACACTCTCACCACATCTGGAGAGAACAAGAATAATCTGGCCCTGATGACTGAATCCAAGCAGTTTAAATAGAGGCAGGAGCAGGTGGATCTGATAAGCAGTGATAAGAAAGCAGGCAGGGTTAGACAGGTGAATGAGTAATTAGGCCAGTCATCAGCTCCAAGATCATGAGCAAAAACTACATTTTCTAAACCTGAAAACAGTAAAACTGAGTTTCGTGTTTCACAAAGAGTGTTTACTCAACCTCTGTTTCTGTTGCCCTAGTAACATTCTCCCCCAGAGCTAACCTGCTCGGGGGCAGGTTTTGTTCAAGAACATACTCGGGGAGAACACGAGTCCATACTCGCTTTCTTGTGAATTGAGAAACAGCCCTGGCCACCTGCGGCAGATTTCCAAAAGGGTTCATGGATGATACAGGGCATATGCTAATATCTCTATGAAGGTTAATAATGGCACCCAGTGAAGTCAGGAATATGAACACATTCATGTACAGGAGGGATTCTTCCTCTTGCTGCATGGCTTCCTTTTTATTTCACCTCTAACCACTCCTCCTCCTCATGTTTATCGTACTCCCTCTCCTGTTCCTCTGATCTGCCTCTAAAGGTCTGCAGCGCATCAGCAAGATACCTATTTGTAGCGTGAGCATGCATCTATTATTACCCATCATACCCTCTGTGACAGCGTTCTCAGCGACAGCTTCAGCAACCACTGTGGTTTTTATGTTATGACCGGGTATTTTCTCTCCCTAAAACAAAGAAGGTTCAGGTTATTGAAGCTCTGTTCCGTGCAGGAGAGGCTGTCGGCAGGGATCAGAGGTCAGCTGATGGGAAAACGCAACGCCAGCGTCGGACTCGCGTCTCCATGTGCTGGTGTGTGGGCAGCGTGGAGGTCAGGATGGCAGAGAAGAGTGAGTCACCGCAACCACACAGGCCTACACACAACTCGCTCCCAATAAGCTCACAAACGAGGTGCTCAAGGGCAGCATAGATTTTATTTACAGAAAATCAATTAAAAGCTGTTTTCAGCCCACAGGAATGAGGCAAAAGCGTTCTCCCACCTTACAGATGAGTCTCATGAAACAAAGTCGGAGCGCTTGCAGGAAAAGAAATGTGTTTATGTTGAAAAATAAGCTCCAATCTAAAATAAAAGGTTAATGAAAATGAAAAAAAGGGATATAATCATGAATAAAAACTACTGAACCAGGAACAAATTAGGGGCCAAGTACAAGTCAACCCTGATCAAATGTCTTAAGACAACTCCAAAAAACAAACTTTTCAATCTTGTGAATCCACCTTTATGAATATAAAATTCTGTTTAGAAAATAACCGAACTTACTTCTACAATTAAAATAAACTAATCTGTGCTAAAAAAAAAATCTAAGACTGAGCTATAGTTTAATAAGATTTAAAGTAACATTAGGTTACGTCACAAAGCCAGGATGCAAAAGCCCAGTGTTTGCCTGAAATTTCAATCAATCCAACAACTTCTTAACCTTGAGCTGTTTCCTTGTCTCTGCTGAACTCTTTTTGACAGAAAAGAAGAAGGAAGCTATGTTTTTTCTGTATTGGGGTCATTCACATGCAATAAACACACGTACTCATCCAGTATAACCTCTGGACACTTCCACCCTCTTCTACCTCCCTCTCTTAGTTGTCTGCAATCATGGAAATGACTCCTGTCGCTACAGCAGCCTTAGTCCACCGGACTACGAGTCTCAGCCTGATCGAGGCAACAGCAGTCAGAAACTATTTACATAATAACAGCTCATCATTGTAAAAGGACCTTTTATTTGCAGCATTTGAGGAAACTGTCAAGATGTCACCCTGAGCAGAGTCCTCGACTCCACGCTGGCAAACACAGAGAAAGTGTTGCTGTAACCGGATGGTGAGAGGACAAAGAGGTGGGGGAGAACAAAATGGTACGACTGGGCGAAGAAAAAAGAACCATTAGTAAGGTGGCAGAGAAGGCTTGTTTTTTTTAGCACAAGGTGTTCAAATATTGTTCTATAATACGTATATAATATGTAAGTTAAAAAAACCCGAGCTGGAACTTTAATCACCCTAGATGTTGGGGTTTGATGAATCCTTTGGGGATACAAACTGGTTTAGTGTATTAGTCAAGAACTTAATTTGTCAAAGAATAAGGTGGAAGACCCCCACCAAACTACTGTGACTATTTCAGTCAATAACAGCCTCAGATGAGTTAGGCAATGCATAGAAAGTCACTAAGCTTGCTTAACTGACATTGGTGAGGCAAATTTAAATGACTTCAAAATGATTTTAATTAGTCTTTCTTGTGATTGTGTTACTCTAGCTGTCAATAAGTGGACAAGTTTTTAGCTGGACCCAAAATGCAGAAAATGAGGCAAAGATAATTTCTTGTAGATTTTTTGCAGCCAAAGTATAAGTCATAAAATAAAACATCCAAGGAACATGGGAACTAGAACAGAGTTAACAGTAGGTGAGTGACAGGAACTGATGAGGACATGATATAATGACGATGATCCAGCAAAGACAAACTTCAGAGGAGGGGTATATATACACTGAGGAGGAGACTAACAGGATAAAGAATGGAGTAATGATCTGAGTGGGAACAGGTGTGCAGAGAAAGAACTAGAAGAAAGCCAATGAGAAGGAAGGTGACTTTAGGGGGCAATGGAGAGTAACTGGGAAATATAACCTGAAGATATCTCTAACAATGAATGACAAAATAAAACTAGAGCAAAGACTAAGGAATGCCAAATAGGAGATAGCTAAAATAAACCAAACAGTAATACTAAGAAGTAACTCAAAAAAGGTATAACTCTTAACAGTGAAAATAGAAAAAAAAAACAAATATCCAAGCCCAACTGAAAACCCAAAGTGAAAACTAAAGAGAGCCAAAAATCCCAGAATGGCAGATCATAATTGCAATCATCTTTGAACATTAAATCTCTTGAAAAATTACAATAGCCTTTTGATATGCAGAAAGGAAACTACAGAATTAGTATTTTTGGGATGGGAAACCAAAGGGAGTTAAACTATAACTAAACTGACCTACTCATGATAAACTTACTTAAGGTACAAGAATGATTCTTAAATGTCCATCACAAGTATAACAAGATTAATAAATGGTCCCCTTTGAAGCCAAAATAATCCATTTGCTCACCCATTGACCTAATTCAAGGAACCAACGCAGTGAGTAGACTGATAAAACCATTCAAAGAAATGATCAGCTCCTTATTCACATCATCAAAGCAAGCTGACAAAGAGCTTATAAACCAATAACTAAATAAACCTACCTCAACCAATCACTACAGTATATCCACCATTTCACCTAACACATCCCAAGACATCAACCCAGCCCAACGATCATTTAAATTGCTAGGCCTGTCAACTGACCATCCATCAGGACCAAACACAGCAGACCAAACATACAAACCAAACAAACAAACCAGCCTGTTAAGCTAAGCCAGTTCTAACACCTGACACTCCCAAAAGGCAACAAAAACCAACCAGGGTAGCCATATAAGTGTTCAAATGGTGATCCCAATAAGCCGCAGTACTGGCCAAATAACCAATGATATAAATGTAACTACCTAAGCCAGCTATTCATTGACAAACAGCCAACAGACCAACCTTACAAAGTGCCCACCTAGCAAACCAAAAGAAATTTTATTGATCCATGGTCAAAGATGAGATCTTTATATTTGTATAGTCAATAGCTGGTAGTTGCGCCACAGCCTTGATAGACCCACCAATCAGTGGTTGTTTTACTTAAATAGGCCAGCTAAAATAAGATTGCTACATAATTACTCAGGTTTTAAACACAACTAATCTTTTTGCCCTATAATTGAACATCCAATGGTTTAAAAGCATTTAGAGAAAACCACAGTTCTAACCAAATCTCAGACACACTCTACTGACACTACTTACAACTTAAACATGTTGCTTTATTGACAACTTGCAGAAGTAACACTGCATGGAAGTACCAACTACAGATACTTGCTAGTTATGGAACAAATTTGAAAATATTTCCTTCCTCCTTTTTCCTAAGGTACCAAAGTGCCAGTGAGCAACTGGGCCCTGCTATAGCCACTTTGGGGATAATCTGTGCTTGGTTTTCTAAGTGGATACCTATCCACAGAACATAGAACAAAATTCTAGCATTTTCCACCAGAAATGGTTAAATCGGGGTTAAATTTTAACAGATGTTAAGATTTCTAAATATGTTCCCTTTTCTTGTCATTGCTTACAAATTGCAGCATGTTTAACAAAGATGTGTCTGTGCCCTCAGAATCTTCGGTTTGTGACATTGGCCAAATCTGAGAACACAAAATCCCCGTTAATGTTAGATCCAAGAGACGTCAATGTTGATTTTCTTCGTGTTTAAACAGGCATAAAGCCAAAATGCACACAGCCGTGAAGCACAATCTTCCTCTTTTTGCAACTTCCTGAATGTGTGACAGGATATCACCAGCAGCCACTCGACCCGGGAGCGATTTCTCCTCATCTCTGCCGCTCCTCGTGGGCCTCTCAGCATCCACTCCTTTTCCCTCAGACTCGCTCCTTCTGCATCTTTTCCACCCTCATTGCCTCTCACATCATTTGACATCAAAGGGGCCGCGACAAGTCTCGCTGTTTACCCTCCCTAGCAGGCGCTCATTACAAAAACATCAAAATAAGCCGTGCAGAGAGGCAGGACGAATTAATGATCTCCCTGTGCCACCGGTGCCCTTCACCCCCCTCTGCCGTCATCACCCGAGCAGTGCCAGGCCATTTGATGCAGAACAAATGCACGTGGAGGCAAACGTGTAGCAGGAGACATATCACCCACACACCCCCGCGTGTTTTAGTGCCAAGGCCCGTGGCTGCTAACGACTGTTCAATTAGAGGAAATTAGAGTGGCATTGTGAGGTCCATGCTGTGACCATTAGTAGTTTGAGAAGCGTGGGCCAAAATTAATCCCTCAAGAAAGACACCGAGAACCTGGCAGGTCACCGTCCAATAGCATGGAGGTAGAAGGATGATGACAAACCAACAGATTGGGGGAAATCTGTCTTGAACTCGCCCTCCTTTGTAATTACAAGGTCCACCGCAGACTGAGCTGTGAGGATTGGATTTTAAATCTTTCATTGCGTTATTAGCACCGGTACGTGGGTGCAGCTAGATCCAAACATTCATTAGACAAGCAGGTTGAAGCAAGAACCCTCATTAGATCAAGTGATTTCATACACAAAGGCAAACCTGATTGTTAAATCAAAGTGTTTGCCAATGCGTTGTGACATGATGCATACATCAGGTTGCTCTGAAACACATGGCTTTTCCCATGCATGTAATGCTGGGGTTTTATTTTGAAATTAATTCCTAATCTAATCTATACAGCCCTATTAATAACTATTATAAAGCACTCCCCGGCCATGAATTAATCAGGGATTGGTAATTAGTGTAAAATTTAAATGCATGTTGTAAACCCACATCGAGTGTCTGGCACTAGACGGAGGTGCCAAGCCATCGCTGTACTAATTAGTTTGCAATTATGTTTAATAAGTTCTGTGGAAGCCAATCATCTTGCAGTCGGGGAGCTGGGCTCTTCTGATACAGACACTGTGGAACCAACATGGAGGAGAATCTTTACATTTACTTCCTCAGATTAAAGGCAACTTCCTCCAACTTCCCTGGCAAATGTACTGCTTTAGTGTTTTGTGGCTCTCTTAGAAATGGTTTTCTGACATACTCTAGTGTTGGGTCTAATTCTAAGATGTTTCTAAGATAATTATATCTTCAACTTACAGGAAGGACAAAAACATTCAGACTGCAAGAATAAAAGAAATTGATGTAGAGATGCATGGAGCTACATAAAGGCAAGCTATAAAGAAAGACTTGAGAAAAAGGGTTGGAGAATAACCATTCACCTAAACAACAACCACACACTTACATAGATACAGTGGAAGAGTTTCTATCAAAGTGACTTACATTGTTAAAACGACTCAGTCAAACCCTAGACCCAAATCCTTAGGAATGTGTTTCAAGATTTGAAAACTGATTTTTGTAGGACTCTCACCTTTCAATCTGAGTAGGACCTACTCTCCTAATTCTTCCATTGAATGCCATAAATAAAAAAATGGATCAAGACATTCTATAAAAAGGAACTGTATCCAACAATTCAGGAAATTGTTAAAAATATAACTATAGGCTTTCAAGTATTAAAGATCACACTGAGAAGAGGCAAAGAAAAGAAAGAGAATGGCTTAAAGATCAAGACAGTTAGAAAACCGGCTTAAATGAGAGGGAACTGGGCTTTCGCTCCAGGCATTGTTTATGTGGTCCATGTGATCCTAAATTGGAGAAACCAAACAACAAATACACAAACGAGCAATGCAATACAGGAGACCCAGCTGCTGTGGGTAGGATTTTGCTTTTGACAATTTGACAGTCCAGATTTTGGACAGAGGACTGATGGTTTGAAAACAAGGGATATGGAAACCATCTTTGATAAAGGGGAAAAGCAATCACTGAACAGAGGGGGAGGTGTGTGGTTTAAGCTTTCAAGCGGCTACAATTCAGTAATGGAACTTATTCCAAAGAAATTACATAAGCAAACTCATCATGATTCAAACGGTCAAACAAAACAACAACAACAACCCCTCCTCCCAACTCCAACTATAGCATGCTCTAAAATGAGCTACCTGAATTGTCAAAGGCTCCTGTATATGGGTCAAAACATTTTCAGAAGAACTAAGTGGAAGTCTAGTTGCCTCTTACTGTGGTTGCCATGGCCAGAATGATTGAGAGTTTGCACAGGCAGATCAAGGCATTTACATGTTGGACATTCAACTGAGATACATCCACTGTTGCTCTTGCAGCTAAATGTTGAGGAATCAATATAGGACACATTGGGTCTTTGCATAAACCGAAATTACTGTCAGCATAACAATGCTGACATCTCTCATAAGAGGGAGCCAAACATGTGCCCTTGACAAGTGCATTTGCCTGGTCAAAGTGGTTAAATCGGAAGGTTGGAAGAAGAGAGGAAAGCCTTCGACTGGCTTGAATTAAAAGGGATGAGCCACAGGTGGTGATCAACGGATGAAACCTTCTTAAAAAAGTGGAAAACTGTCATCTTTCTTGGTGCTCCAACTGAAATATTCCCATGCAAGGCTTGGCAAAAGCAGGTGCTTTTCCAGCCTCTTTTGGGAATGCAATGAGGCAAAATATTAGTCGTTAAAACTCCAACAGCTCACTACAAAGATCTCCTCCTGGGCCTGATGGGAGGGTTCAGCTGGGAACTGTTGGCTCAGGCCCTGCGCTCACGCAGCCTGTGCAGTGGTGTGTGTTTATGTGTGAGCACGTGAGCTGACAGTCGCCGCAGTGCCATTTGGACTGGTGCCTGACACCCTCCGTGTTAATAAGAGTAATCAGGGCCCCCATGCCTGTTAGCACACAGCAGAAACATGGCACAGTCCTGTGCAGCCACCTGAGCGTGTTTACCCAAAACACACACCGCCGTTACCTCATCAGCTACACACACATACCACACAGGAGCTAATGAGGGGGAAATGCAGTCAATAGAGTAGAATTGATCAGCATTGTCCGGCGACGGCACGCAATCGATTGGGTTTCCCTTCATCTGTAATGGCTCATTAGCTGCGTCTTCCACACACATGAGCAAACACACAATCAGGTGTGATGCAGTGCGATGCAAACAAATCCTAGCTTTCAATTTCAAATCACTAGCTGCGGTTCATTTCACAGAGAACTTCTCTGATGATGTGGTTTGATATCAATATTTGTGCTCCTTATGGAAAAAAGGGTTTACCTTTTGAGTTTTATAATGTCAAGAGGATGAAATCAAATCTTTAAAAAAAGGCATTGGTATCTCATATAGAGACATATTTTAAAACCTTTTCTGTTTTAGGTAAGCTAGGTCTGTCCAATACTTGAATACTGATAGATTTTTTTTTACTGTCTAAAGGCAAAAGTTTAGTGTAATATTTAGTAGAATTGCCTTTCAATCTGGATGCCTGGGGTTAAATGTTTTTGCTTATACGTCACCAAACTCCTAAAAACAGTTTCCTGGAGTTTTTAAAAGACCCGGCATATTTCTGTACGTTTTTCCTAATCTTTATTGGCTATTTCTTTATAAAGTGCACCAGTCCCTCCTTGCAAAATGCACATTATGTGTTTTATTACTCCATCTTGTCAGAGAAGCTGTTGATTGAAGGATTGCTTGGTGGAGGATTGATCTATCTTGAATATTAATAACATTGATGCCCAGTCAGCTTAGGTATTGGATTGATATTACCATGGTGACATTGGTATTCTTGGTTTCAAATTCACTTTTTCACACTCCGCAAATTTTTTGTCAAAAAGACAATAGCCAAACGGCTATACTCACAGCTCTCTCTTAGTTGCTTATTACTTCATGTTTTTACTGGTTTGTAGCATTGATTTCGGTTTGATAACTTTGTACACTTTAATCCAGAAAATCTTGGGGGGATTTGATTTCTATTTTCAAAATATGTTTTGTTTTTCTCTTTATCTGTTTATCATACTATTGTGTTATTAAAGTATTCACCTATAAATGTCTACTTTTCATTGAAGGTTTTAACCACATAATCCACCTTAAAAACTGCAAAAATTTGAAAGGTCAGAAGTTTGTTGATATAAATTAAATATAAATATTTAAAGGCATTGGTATTTGTAGTGTCTCAGTTCTTACAACACTTGCATTTTAATTTACTTTGGATTGATACCTCAAATTGACTGTAAGAGCTCTGTGTAACTTTTGACATAATAATTTATGATATTCTATATAAAAGAATTTATGGAGTTTATATGCATCACTTTGTGCCTATCAATTCTCTGTGCAGGCTTACCTTCTAAAAAAATCACCTATATAACTCTAGAAGGTCAGATTTGTTGCTTAAAGAGTCAGAGCGCTACTTTACAAGAGCAAATTAAGGTTATACATATTGTATGGAAGTAAAACAGTTAGGATCCTTATTTGATGAGACATATTATTATGTCTAGATTTAATCTAGAGGGGTGACTATGGACTTGAATCTGCAAGGAACTTTATGAATGCTTAATCTGCTGATCCAAAGATTTCTGCACACCCAGTGGCTAGTTTGGTTGCTGCTTTAAAATTCAATGGGTACATTTAGATATTGTGAATTATGGGATAAGTGGCTCATAAAGCTATTCAATTTTCAGTTGTATAATAATATTTATGTATGAAATTTCTAACTTTCAATTAAAAAACATTGATTAAGTAGCATGAGCAAATGTTTCAATTTACTTTTTTCCCTCAGCTCTTTACTTTATATGGTGATACCATTACCTACAGTTGAGTCTAAACCTTTCACAATATCAGCCACAAATTATTCTATTTCCACTCAGTGTTGCTAAACGGCATCAAAGTCGGAACGACCGTCAATATCTGAATTTACAGGTTCCACGAGACTGCCAAGCTTGTTCTGCACACAGAACATCTATATTTCACCAATATTTCCTTGGACTCCTTGTGTTTTGCTTGGCATTCATGTCTCTCTTCATAATTCATGCCAGGGTAAGTGTGGAGCTGATTTATTTGGAGCATCTGTCGCCTCGGCTGGACTGAAAAGCAGCTGCGCTTGCTGGGAAAGAAAAACACAAAAAAAGCAAGCAGAAGTTGAGGGAAGCAGCTGAACTGATGGTGTCAAAGATGGTTAAAAACAAGGTTTGAAGGAGCAGGGAGCTGAGGGGGACTACAAAATCATTTAGCGTTTATTTTTGGAGCAATTAGGTTTGTTTAGTCACGTAATAAGGGGGAATCACTCCTTCCGCCTGGTAGGCTTTGAGGTACCCTTTTTGGCTGAGATATATTTCTTGCCACTCTAATGGATACAGGTTAGATTTGAGGGGATGTAAGGTGATGGTTTGTGGTTGGCTCATGTGGAATAAGGTGATAAATCTGACTGTATTTGTGTATAAACCTGTAACTATGCTTGAGAGACCAAAACACTGCTCCCATAGAGGTGTCTTAGCTGATCTGCAGCCAGACCGCTGCTTCCTGAAGCCAGAGCGGATGAAAAATGTCCCATCCCCCCTCCACCCCTTGCTACCACCATGCTCGCGCACACACAAAACAGACTTAATGTGTGGAAAAGGAGCACTTGCCTGCCTGGAAAACTCTGGAGTCCAAAAATAAACTTGGATGGAGACAAGGAGGAAGCCTAAGGTGGACTACTGTAACCTTTGCTCTTAGCTTTCCCATTTGAACCGTAGACTGAAGTGGTGAGAAGATAAGGAAGAAGAGAAATACCTTCCTTCCCTTAAGCCTCTTTGCCTTTCATGTTCACTCTCACAAGTTTGTGGGATTCCAAAATATCCGTTGAAGTGTTTAAAACCAAAGAATTTGCCCTGTCAAGCCGTTGGCTGTTCTACACACATCTTCCTGTCCAATAAATGCTTCCTAATGTGTCAGTCAACAGAGATCAATCAAAGACCTCTGATTAGAAGTAGGAAGGCAGGCTACTATTTTCCTGCAAAACAACCAAACTACCATGTAGATTGGATGCCATTCACCAGGGAGGGCTTGTGTACGTGGACAAACACATTTGCAACGACGGACGATTGCTATAATGACAGTAATAGAAGCGGGTCCGATGACAGACAACAGAGTTGCACTTTGGCCCACAGGCTGACAAAGAGGGAAATGGTTGGAAACAGATTTCCAGGTCGGCCTATTCGTCCCCTCGGCTGAAGGTGCTCATTTCAGAGAGGTTTGCAACGCTGGCAGGCAGGGGGCAATTTCCCTCCCATCAAGAGTGTGTTTAATTTTCCCTGTCCCATTTCAGCTCGTCCCTCAGGGCCACTTGAGGTCTACAATTGATGTTTAACGTCTCACTGGATGGCACATTTTCTGTGCTGGATGGCTTCTTTTCTCATCACTTGTGATGCTCACACATCCATCCACACAGTTTACTCCTTGTACTGTCAAAACTTAACACTGCAAATTCTCTTGCCACCTTTCTATCACATAGAACCTCCCCAGTATAGATGTGTAGCCTAAAATAAGGAAAAAAGCTCATAGAACAACTTCGATTATTTAAGTTGTCCGGTATTTGACTCTGCAGTCTTTCAAACTTTTGGGAATGAGCTTTGATTGTCTATTTCTGCCATTTGCTTGTAATTGTTGTATAGATTTGTCACCGTTCTGTTGATGACCCAGATTAGGCCAGCTTTAGCTTAATTGTAGACACTATAAAGGAGTTTGTGTTGCCTGGTGCAAATCAGGCTATAATCTTTAAGCCTCCCCTGCAATACGCAACATCTGATGTTGATACCAAACAGTTGCTTCTGCTAATGTGTTGATGGTTTTCACCAAAGATGGTGCTGCTCATCTTTTTTTAAATGTGTTTGGTGTATCTCCCCACAAGGCATCTTTCAAGAAGTTACCATAATAACATAGCATAATAAACTCTTATAGGCAGCTTTATTTTAAACACACACATTTAAACTACTCTCTGGGAACATTTTGAACATTTTATGCGTGCAGGTTTAATACCATAAGACCCCTAATATATATCACAAGCATGAGCATATGCTCATTCTTTGCACTTGTGACTTGTAATTTCCTGTGCACTCATGTCAACTTCTGTCACTTTGACGGTGGAACCAATTGATCCAGGTAAACTGCCAATTTTTGGCCTTTTTTTTAAGAGTTAAACATTAATTAAGTAAAGCCATCATTAAATAACAGATTAACTTAGTGGAGCAATATGCAATATGCGGAGTGGTGTATTCAGTTCAATGCAGTGAAGAATGCTCTGATCTTTAAATTGGAGAACCAAAACAACTTCTCCACAGATGCATGGCCTAACACAGGAGAGTGGCCTCCTCTGGACAAGACTCGGCTGTACATCTACACTTTATGGACAAAGTTTTTGAGGACCAGAATGTTTAAATTTTGGACACAGAAGACAGGTCATTTGAGAGGGGTGTGAAGGAAGACATCTACGTTAGGAAAGACAAAACAACCTTAAACAGATGGGGTGGACTAAGGTTTTAGCTTTAAAAAACCTACAATGCAGCGATATAGTTGATTCCTTCCCACTATCATTGCAATCCCCACACCTATATAGGGCAACAAAACACCTCGCCTGTTCATTAAGGCCAAGAATTCCCTCTAACGACCCCCATTTGAAAGACATAGACAGATATCGGGTATTGCAGGTTAACGAAGAACCCAAACGACCTTTCTTAAGGGGCAGACCTATTCGTCCGGTTCAATTCGCACAATTTCTAAGCCTAAACAAGACTTTGTTTTTGGTCCACTCTATAAAGCCTCAAATTCAATGATATTTGTGGCATTTTGACTGAGAAAGCTTCCTGGAAGGGAAGCAAAACGTCTTCAAATTTTATAAAATATTCCAGTGAATAATTTTTTTACTTTTTTGGAATATGCAATAAGATGATTGTTAAATTTGGAAGTTTGTATAAGCTAAGCTAGCATTAATGTTTATAGTAAGCAACGTCAGGCTTGTATGAACTCAGACAAATGAGCACAGACATTTACATTTAGAATCAGTTTATCAGTTAACGTGAAGCAAAGTTGTCAGTTAATGACAGAGATGGCTATTGGATATAAAGACTAAATTCAACTCTTGAAGAAGACAGCAGTGAGCCTGAAGATGCTTTACTATAACTACTAACTGCTACTATCAAGAACAGAACCGTCTCAAGAGGAGGGATTTCCTGAAAAGTAGCCAATCACAAGTAGTAGACCTTCCCAGGTTCGTTCCACCCTCACATTAGCCCACAGAAATAGGAAGTAGGAGATAACCTAGAAGTACATAAAAAAAAGCAAAAGAGCACAGAGAAGGAGGATGGCAGTGTTAAAGTAACACTTGAAGTGTACATTTGGTCCCACTGTGACTTAGTGTGGCACCAAAGGTACTCTTCAAGTGTTACTTTAAAACTACAACATTGACTGTGTGGATAGTAGTTTACATTTGTGTCTTGAGATTTAAAACGTTATTGAAAGTATTCAATCCATATGTGCCCTTTATGTAGAACTCGGTCGTTTTATGTGCGCCAATCCTATTAAGGGAAAATGTTTTCCTTATTAACCTGTTTAGTCAAGCTGTGCTAATTCAGTCCTGTAATAAACTTACTGGCTCTTATTTATTTATTTTTTTTATTTAAATATTTGGTTTAAAGCAACACTATAACTTTTAGCCACTACGGGAGCTAGACCTGTAACCTTCAGTTCTATTTACAGATAGCAGGACACTTTGGATCAGCAGGCTGAGAACTTATTGAGTTCCTTGTAAAGACATAGCCACTTTCACCCTTCTAAAATAAATCCTACCTCAGAAAACAAAAAATATGCTAGCTGACAACAGCTGTTGGCTAAGCTAAACTCATATTTAAGGGGAGCTCAACCTGCCGTAAAGTGGCCCTCTGTGTCATAAGTCTCATTCAGTGACAGATTCAGTGTTAACTCACATAGGCAAGTTTTTGAGAAGAGGAGCTCAAAAATGATGTATGTTGACCTACAAAATCGAGTAATACAGTGTAACACAAATTAAGACAATATTTGGGTTAAAAATGTTGCTTAAATACGTTTTACACAGGTGAAGCTTTCTTCGTTTCAAACTCCAATTGGCTTTCTAAATTTCAAATTCAATAAAAAGCATAAAACTACCTACTGCTCTTCTCTTTCTATCTTGAATTAATGTTGCAAAGCTGCTATATATTTGGTTTAAATTTTGTAGGAAGTTTGTAAGGTAATGAAGTATTTTCTAAACCGTTCCAATTGCTGTCCAAAATTCAAACCATCATGAAGTTCATTGCCGATGTATTTCCATCTTGTCATTATGTTAGTTTGGACAACGTTGTTACAGATTGGCAAACTGTATAAAACCCTGCTGTTAGGAAAGTAGTGCTGCTAAAAATGACCGGATAGGTGGACTGAGACTGCACCTTCTTGAAGGTTATTGCTGTTATCTTTCCATTTTGGTATGAACTTACATGAGGTGGGTAAGTAATTACATAACCCTCTCCCTTACTTTGAGATTTAGCTTCTTTACCTTTCAGCAATGTCTTTATGTAGACCTTTGCTGTAGTCATCCACTTTGATGCCGTACTAACTACATATTCCTCCCTTTATAGACGTAGTTACACTGTTGAAGACTGATTGATATGCACCATCTGGAAGCTATTTCTTCTTCAAATATTATATGTTTGGCTAAAGCAGTGACTTCAAATCTGTTTGTGTCTGTGCTGCATTGCATGTTACAATTAGTGCTTTACCAGTTCCAGGACCTAAGGAACGGACCCCCTAAAATATTTGCTCTTAAAACCAGATAGTGGGTGATGGTCTTTGCCTAAGATGTTATAGAGTAAGCTGACCGAGCAGCCTGCCAAAGAAAAAAAAAGTCTAGATTTTGTATTTTATTAAGATGTAAACCAACTCTTGATTAATGTTTCATCGTGTTTTCTTTAGACAATGTGTTTGGATCTTGCAGCAAAGAGATGCTGACTTGCAATTATGAACCTCACCATTAAGATTTATGATTCCGATCTGCGTTCAGCTGTTTTTGTTTGAAGCACGTTTCAATTTTCAGCAGCTCAGATCAGACATTTTTCTTTTTTTTTCCCACTTTGGGTTTGTCTCCAGGTGCTGAAACTTCAAACGCCATATCTGCATTTATGCAAACCTTCAAACTCACATGCGCATACATCCTCTACCAGCAGCAGGGGTCCAAATCGAGTCCGTGTTCCCCCCCCCTCCTTTGATTTTTACTTATTTATTTTTTTTCTCTGAGGGAAGGCCTTAGAGGATTTAGCTTTGCAAAGTCAGAGATGAGGGAAGGAGGCGTTGAGCTCTTCCACTCTGCAAACACAATGCGTGCTAAAGTGAAAAATAAAGTATAATCAGCAGAGTGTATTTTCTGTTCAAACAAAGCACGATCATCCATCTCGCCTCCACACACCGTTTCTGCCCTTTTTTCCCCATTTCCAGGTGAAAAGATGATTTGGAAGGGCTATGTCATTTTACCCAAATTGCACACACCTGACAGCTTGAAGAGACCCAGCTATCTCTCCAACATTTTCCTCATCTCCGCCAGCTTTCACAGAGTCTGTGTGGGCATCTGTGGGTGTGTTTGTTTTTTTCAACGGCCACTAACGGCGAGCATCGGTGGCGAAAGGTCGGGCCCCTTGGTGTCGACGGACCTCTAATTTGTTCCGCCACAGTGATGGTCGGCTAATGCGGCGCACCTGCTATCCCTGTACCGTCATTAGCCGGTGCAGAGCGGCAAAAAAAGGTCAAACATAACCAGAGAGATTACAGGGAAGCAGAGGAAAGAGCACACATACACGACTGGATGAGAAGAAAAGAGAGGAGACAGAGAGAGAGAGAGAGAAAGAGCTAATGTGGGGCTGATGAGTGGGCGTGGGCTGCCCAGGCACAGAGAGATGCATGATGGGAATATACTTCACACATCCCCAGGGGGTGCCTGCCTCTGATCTTGGCATACAAGCCCCAACGTTAGAGGAACACCAACCAACTACTCCCCGAACAAGTGATTTCAGCAGGAGATGCTGCACACTCAGCAGCAGGGAGACGTGACGCAGTTTATTTCCATTAGTTCAGACACAAAGTCAGAAAAATGTAGTGAAGACAAAGTAAAAGATCAGAGCCTCATCTAAACATTCCTAATATGAAGAAGTATCCAATATGGGAGAAATAGTCACTTTTCTTCCTTCAAATACATATATTTTAATGAAATCCCAATCCTTGATCCATGGGGGGTAATGTGATGCCAGCCCACCGTTTGCTGCTATAACAGCTTTAATCCTTGTGGAAAGGATTTCCACAGGTTAGTGGGGGTTTATGGTAATATTTGGATCAATCTGTCAATCTCACCCTCATCTTTTTGGGTTATCCATCTGCATCATTGATCCATGTTGGTTAAACTATAGTTTTTTTTTTTGATAACTTGCTGCCAGCTCCATTAGACAGTTGAGAAACGTGGAGAGTTTTTGCTTCAAAAAATCCTAATCCACAGTTTTTCTATTTGGTGTGGAAAGTGTTTGGCAACATTTTGGAGAAAAATGTCATTAATCTACCCACATGGTATGTCCTCTTATCCATCTGCCTGTCCTTCAAACACATTCTAACTCCCAACTTGTCAAATATTGACATGCCAGTGAGGTTACAATATATTGTTGGCTGAACGTTGCCACGTTGACCTAAAACATTGCGGTTGGTGCAGGCAACAACCTTAACACAAAGCAGCGTTCATGTGCCAAGTCTATATTGTTAGTGTGTTGAATGATCCATGAGGTACCTGATGGAAAATAAACCTGAAGATGTCTGTTTTTGGTGGACTAAGTATCTGCAGAACCGTGGTATAAAGGGCATATATGGGAAGCGATGTGGCAAGGTCTGCTAGGTAGCTAACAAGTTAGCCTCTTTTAGCAAGTTCAGTTAGCCAAATTAGGCAAGGCAAGGCAAATTTATTTGTATAGCACAATTCATTACAAAGACAAGGCAAAGTGCTTTACATGATTAAAATATAGGAAAATAAAAGAGAATCAAAGCAAGTAGGAAAAATAAAATAAAATAAAAAATGCAGAAACAATAAGCTACACAACTTTTAACATCATGTCAAAATCACTTGACCATTTTCTGTTGGAAGAAAAATTTTTACTTTTACCACAAAATTCAAAACCAAGTTGTTCTCCACTGCCCTCAGATCTTCATAAAAATTAGTGACACTTTGTGTCACCTTGTTAAATAGCAGAACTATGTCTGTCCTTGAACACAGTACATGGCTTAAAGACAGAATGATTGATTTTTACTTTTCTATTTTATTTCACTCATTTAAAATAACAAACAAAAAACAGTTATTGATACATCACAGCACAGTTTGAATGAAGAGTGTCATGATCTTGGCAGTGATGGCTGGCTTGAGTGCTTATTCCATTCACCTGTGTAACTCTGTCCGATTGCTAATTTCCACTCATTTGATCCACCTGTTGCTGCCTCCATATAAAATACTTGCATCCAGCCATCAGGGCCAGACTATCTCTTTCTCGCAGGCCAGTGGCAAGAGGGGTTTTCAGGGTACCATAGTGTTTCTGATTTCCTGATCCTGACTTTTTCTACCTCTCAGCACCTGCCTGTTCCCATCTGAACGGCCTGCCTGAACTGTCTATGGACTCCTGGAACCCTGAACCAGCCTGTTCCTCTTCTGTTCTGTATCCATGACCAGGATTCAGACTCCTGGACCTCTGAGCCGTCCTGTTCTGATCGGTTTTCCTGACTTGGCTCAGACTTCTTGTTGTTCGGGGCTGCAGCATCTAGGACACTTTGGGCGGTGCCCGCCGGATCTTGTTGGCAGCCCACCAACTGGCAGACTTGGGCAATGTGGAGTCAACAAGGCATCTCCATGTCATGTATTTAATCTACCCAGCCAATTAACCAGGTGAGTCCAATCTGCACAGGTTAATTCACGGTAAAGATTGGACTCACCTGCTTCAGTGGTTGGGTAGAACAAATACATGACATGGAGATGACTTGTTGACTCCACATTGCCCATGTCTGCCAACTGGGTCCTTCTAACCTGTGTCTTGACACAGGAAGAAGAATAATTCGTAATTTTTTAGGTCAATTTTTACAAAACAATAACAAATAACATAAATTTTTTGTAATTCAATGCAGTAACTTAATCTGACTTAAATCTGGTTCGATTTAGTTTTAAACATTGTCACAAACGACTAAGTTTTTCTGTAGTTTCATACTTACTTAAAACACCTAATGTAATACATTTTTAAAATACTTCAATTGACCTTGATTCTTTCATTTCTTTGTTATTCCATAATTATACACCATTTACTGACATACTCCACTGTTTTACTTTGGTTTTGAATCTTGTTTTTTTTTTTTTTTTCCAAAAACCTCTATTCCTTTCCAAATATAAATACTAACTCTTTCTGCTACTTTAGGTCGCCAGAGGAAATGTATAATAATAGCAAATATATAGTATTGAACCTGTCCTTGGGCAAAACATTTAATCCCTTGTTTCAAAGCATGCTGCGTTTTTGGATTATTAATTTAGATATAGTGTAAATCCCATTGAATAGTCAATGCTTAATCAGTTCAGTCCAGTTAACATATTATATTGAAATTAAATGCATAACACCTACTGTACCTGACTGGTATGTAATTAATGGCTGTGATATTTAAGAGTATTTAACTACACAAATATGACAGAGACAGGGACAATTAGTTTGGCAGTTTAAGCTACATTAACTCTCTCGGCTATTTGGCCACGCTGCCAAATTCTTCCCACAGGAAACCGACGCAGTGATCACTGCTCGTCAATTGGGGAAACGACTGTAGGAGCAAGAAACCCAGAGAGGAGGAGGCTGGGGGTGGGGAAGGTTGTTTGTTGAGCTTCATGTGAGGGAATAAATTTCAATTATATGCAGCTTCACATGCTGAGGTGTGTGTTTTTGTAATGCTTTGTGGGGCAAGTTAAACATCCCTCCACAATTATTGGTAGTCCTGATGAGGATAAATTATTCAGCTGTAGCATGATATCACGCTGTGTAAGACCGCCGTGAAAGAAGGTTGGAATTTTTCTACGGTCTGAAATTCCTCTGTTGATTTCGTCATATTATGTTCTAGGTCAGTGTCCTGTTAAAGTGCCTAATGATGATCCCTTTACAACAAAAGCTACTGTAAGGGAAGTTCTTCACAGCGGGCCACAGGCATAACTTTCTGAAGGACTGGTGTGGACATGTCCCCACCAACTTTGGTCTGGCGGGTACAGTCCCCACCAATAATTTGAACACTTCCTTTTCTTTCCACTCATTTCATTTAACCAACAGAGACTCAGGAAGGGAGCAGCTGTCTGCGTTCAGAGTGTTGCTCTTGAGTCCTGCCTACTGGTGTTACATCATTGTTTAGAGCACTGCAGGTAGGACTCGTAACTCTATGGCTCTCAAGCTGTCCCTTTGAGATATAATATGATTGGCGGTAGCTATTCACTGTGAACGTTGTACTGACGGGAGGAGAGACAACACACAGTAGCAGTAAATTTAAACAGTTTTGAGACTGTCTTCTGTTCCTCTTGTCGTTTCATAAAGTAATGGAGGCAGATTCTAGAAGTTACTGTGTATTTTCTGTGGTCTATTTTTGCTGTGTTGTTTTATTTTACCTGTCTCTATCTCTCTCCCCTCTTAGTTCTTATCCCCTTTTTCTCTCTCACCTCCCTTTCTGTGTCCGCTGCATACAATTTTACTCCCTCAAATAATGTTTAATCAAGTTTAATATAGAAGTATGAATTAGAACCTTAAAGCCGCAGTCATACTGCTCTGCTTTTGAAAGCAAACCTGTCTTGCTATCCACTAGCTCTGGGACATCAGTTCCCAGAGCCCAGACATGGGCAATGTGGATTCAACAAGTCATCTCCATGTCATGTATTTGTTCTACCCAGCCACTGAAGCAGGTGAGTCCAATCTTCACCGTGAATTAACCTGTGCAGATTGGACTTACCTGGTTAATTGGCTGGGTAGATTAAATACATGACATGGAGATGCCTTGTTGACTCCACATTGCCCAAGTCTGCCAGTTGGTGGGCTGCCAACAAGATCCGGCGGGCACCGCCCAAAGTGTCCTAGATGCTGCAGCCCCGAATGACAAGGAGTCTGAGCCAAGTCAGGAAAACCGATCAGAACAGGACGGCTCAGAGGTCCAGGAGTCTGAATCCTGGTCAGGGATACAGATCAGAAGAGGAACAGGCTGGTTCAGGGTTCCAGGAGTCCATAGACAGTTCAGGCAGGCCGTTCAGATGGGAACAGGCAGGTGCTGAGAGGTAGAAAAAGTCAGGATCAGGAAATCAGAAACACTATGGTACGCTGAAAACCCCTCTTGCCACTGGCCTGCGAGAAAGAGATAGTCTGGCCCTGATGGCTGGATGCAAGTATTTTATATGGAGGCAGCAACAGGTGGATCAAATGAGTGGAAATTAGCAATCGGACAGAGTTACACAGGTGAATGGAATAAGCACTCAAGCCAGCCATCACTGCCAAGATCATGACACTCTTCATTCAAACTGTGCTGTGATGTATCAATAACTGTTTTTTGTTTGTTATTTTAAATGAGTGAAATAAAATAGAAAAGTAAAAATCAATCATTCTGTCTTTAAGCCATGTACTGTGTTCAAGGACAGACATAGTTCTGCTATTTAACAAGGTGACACAAAGTGTCACTACTTTTTATGAAGATCTGAGGGCAGTGGAGAACAACTTGGTTTTGAATTTTGTGGTAAAAGTAAAAATTTTTCTTCCAACAGAAAATGGTCAAGTGATTTTGACATGATGTTAAAAGTTGTGTAGCTTATTGTTTCTGCATTTTTTATTTTATTTTTCCTACTTGCTTTGATTCTCTT